>NW_028274808.1:176426082-176578511 GCF_037043125.1 Eumetopias jubatus
ATTTGTGAATGATTTTTACAAACTACTACTTTATTGGGAAAATTTCTGCTTGACATTTTGTGTTTTGACTGGCATTTTCTTGTTACCAGCTGTCATGAAAGGGATGGCAACAAATGCCGTTAACTGCATATGCCTTTTTGGGTGCTGAATAGCATTTTCATACAAAAAAATCAAATGATCCATAACATATTATGCTGTCATTTGAAAACAACATCAGAAATGAAATATTTTTCATGGCTGTTAAGATATTTTGTCCCCCAAGGCCTCAATCTAGAATTTCCTCACTACTTTTGAAAACATAATGAGGTGAACATTTATTCTTTTAATTGACACTATTAGGGTTTTCAGAATAGTAACACTTTTTTTATGTAAAGGTTGTAAAAATACATTTTAGAAGGTTTAGTATATTCTGTTTAGTAATTAATATCTCCTTAGCATTCTGATCCTCAGGATGCTCTTTCAAATACTCATTATATATCAATAATTACAAATACTTCATTCCATGGAAAATGACATCTAAAGGCTATTTCACACTTTGGATTGGAGCTCACTTAAAATTGTACCTCTGAAACAAATAATACATTATATGTTAAAAAAAAAAGAAGAAGAAGATAGCAGGAAGGGAAAATGAAGGGGGGGAAATCAGAGGGGGAGACGAACCATGAGAGACTATGGAATCTGAGAAACAAACTGAGGGTTCTAGAGGGGAGGGGGTGGGGCGATGGGTTAGCCTGGTGATGGGTATTAAAGAGGGCACATTCTGCATGGAGCACTGGGTGTTTTACACAAACAATGAATCATGGAACACTACATCAAAAACTAATGATGTATAGTGATTAACATAATGTAATAAAATAAAAAAAATAATATGTGAAAACCAATGAAAAATATGCAGCAATAGATTAAACTATATGTTTAAAATACATTATGAATTCTACTTAATTTGCTATGCTGTATTTGCATCAAGTAACAGTTTTTGATTTAAATTACAGGGATAGCACTCAAATCCTTAAATAATAGTTTGAAATTAGCAAAACCTTTCCCCAGGTACTCCAATCTGATTCTCAATATTTGATACTCTGTACTTAAATCTATCTATCTATCTATCTATCTATCTATCTATCTATCTATCTATCTATCTACCATCTATTTACAAAATGCAGTTTATAAAGGCTCCAGAGAATTGGCACTTGGTTCTGAGCAGGTGCAGTAGTGTCAGCCGAATCCAAAGGAGCTCAGCCCAGACAGTTTGGAAGAAACTCCCCCAAACCTCTACCCTGAGGATAACTTATTTTTAAAGTTTCTTTACCTTTTTTACTCAACTGAATCTCAAGGGAAAAAATGTATTTGTTTTCTTAAAGAATAGTCCATATTTGTGTTTGTTAGACAAAAATACAGTTGAGCATGTAATTACCTCTGTTTTATATTTCCAGATTTTGATGACTAGAAAAATGTACTAAGTTGCGTAAAATGTCTGTTTCGTACATCTTAATTTCTCTTATTTAAAATAAGGTGTTTGTGGATGCCTGGGTGGCTCAGTCGGTTAAGCGTCTGCCTTCAGCTGAGGTCATGATCCGAGTCCTGGGATTGAGCCCCGCGTTGGGCTCCCTGCTCAGCGGGAAGCCTGCTTCTCCCTCTGCCTCTGCCCCTGCTTGTGTTCCCTCTCTCACTATCTCTGTCTCTGTCAAATAAATAAATAAAATCGTAAAGAAAAAAAAATACAAGGTTTGTTTTAGAAATGAATATCTTACTATCTCTCTGTTCTTCCCAGTACCTGTGTTGGTCTCTGGCACAAAAATACTGAATGCTAGTTGAAGGATTAGATGTGTGAATGATAGAATGAACACATAAATATATTAGACAATATTAATTTTTAAGAAAAAATTAAAAGTTCATTGATTATTGTGTGAAAATGGTAAATATAGAGACATCATTAAAAAGGAATAATAACACTATCAAGCTAACTCTGGCCTCTGAGAAACACATAGGTTCTGAAGACCCTTGCCCATGAAACATCACTTTAAAACAGGGAATTCTAAACCCAGTCTCAAACACCGGACACTGAGGACGCATTTTGCATCATCTAAATAGATCTTGATGGGACAGCCAAGATGCTGACTCCTCAGTACTAACAGGGGAGAAAGTGAAAATTTCAGTCCACATTAGGACACCAGCAGTTTCCTAAGATAGGTCTTGAGAGTGACATTCAGCAAGGATAAAACAAGCTTTCTGTTTTTAACCTTGAGAACAAATGTGCTTCATACTGGTGGATCCCTTACTGAAAATAACTTGTAATGTGTGAGGACAGATAATTCAGATGTGTTATGAATTAGCATCCATCCATATATTACCAGGACTTGTGGTTCTCATTCTCTTAAGAAGAGTGATATGTAAAGTGAGTTTGAACTAGAGGTTAAGAAATTTACCTTAAATGTCTTATGACAAGACTATTAGGGGGTTTAAGGACTTTGCTCGAGATGCTTCTCAGTGAGGAGATGCATCAGAAGAAATAAATTAAGCTTAGAAAGTGTTAAGCTGAAGGTATCGTTGAGCAGGCACTTGGTTATAAATCAAAATAATTTATATTTCATGAGAAGAATTTTGTTTCCCTTGAAGCAAAACTGATTTATGCCAAAATATTCCACTCAAAGTACACTAACCTCAATGGTTTTGCTATCACTACTAACTAAGGTAATGGAGTATAACCAAAGAGAAGATTATCTAGATAGAATTGCAAAAGTGCTTCTGAATGAAATATATAAATAAGACAAAAGCATTTTTCGACATGAATAATCTACACAGTAGTTTAAACTTGGTGCATGTAGGATCAGTTATTTGACATCCTAAAGCCATGCTCTCAGACATTACCTGAAAGCAATTCAAAATAGATTATAAGTTAAAGTTTGTACTTAGGATTAATCAAGACATATTTTGAACACAGAAAATAATTTAAATTAAAAAGTTAAAGTGTGGTGAGGTGATAAGGGATTTTAAATATAATAATTATTCAAAAGTTATTGCCTGTGTGTTCCTTGTATGCATCATTGAATACAAAGAAACCATTCTCTCTCCTGTCTTTAAGAAAGTACATTGAGATTAAGAGGAAAAAAGGGAATTTTAAATGTTGAATTAAGGTTATCATCTCTCACTTTATTTGAAATGAAAGATGTATCTATAAATTTCACAGATAGAGCCTTCAAGTTATGAAATCCATCATTTTGTATCTGGTTTACCTCATATGGAATAAAGGAGGGAATCATTTTTAGCTAAAACTATTTGTTAAAACTGTGGTGTTAGCGATATGAGTGACCTTGAAGAAAATATGGAAGATTTAGTGAGAAAATGAAACAAAGATTCCTAAGAATACTTGATTTAATAGGAAAAGGAAAAATAAGTAACATCTACCACTTTATTTATTTTTCCTTAAATATTCAATGATTTTTTAATAGTAACAGTTTTGGTAAAGCAATGTAAACATATGGACAATAGCAAGAGCAAGCCAATGGTGAATGCATTTTCCAAGGGGGTGACCAAAGCTCCTGAAATAAGATATAACAGTTTCTTAAAAGGAAATGTTTAAGATATTTGAAAGGTATTTCAGCCATTAGCCTGTTTTAATTTCTGATGATAGAACAATATTCTAATCTCAGAAGTGGTATACCATAGATTCAAAAAAAAAAAAAGAGTGATACCATTATCTATTTATGTCATTTGTAGTATTTTCCTATGAGAGATTGAACATAAAATGGTCAGACCTTATATGGAAACAAAATTCTCATTCATCAACCAGCCAGGGACTGCTCCATTTCTGTAGGTATTTGGCCAGAATGGACAGGACTTTGTCAGTAACTGCCAGCTTCCCTCATTTTTGGTCTTCTCCTCCCAACCTTTCCACTCCTCTGCCTCTTTGAGTCGGCCACATCCAAGTGGTGGTGGTTGGCGTTCTTGATAATGCAAGTTCTGAATAAATACTCTCTGCTTGTTCTTATTTGAGTGGACTTTGTTTATTCCTATGTCTAAAATGTTCAAGAAAGTTTATTCATTCTTAATGAACTAACTATACATAGTACAATTTCCACAATGGTATTATTGTCCACGTAACTTCATTTTGAACTCAGCACTAAAATCCTTAAATAATTAATATAACTTCATTTTTAATTGGAACCCCAAATTACATGCAATTAAAGATCTACCCCATTCTGATTTTTTTTTTACTCTATATTCTGTCTTAAGGAGGTTTATGATTGCATTTCTTCCATGATTACAAATTATGTACATATGACTAGAATGAGCCACTAGGGTAATTTGAGAGAAATGGGAATTCTACCTGGATTCAAATTACTACCTTGATTCAAATAATGGCTTAGCCACTACTAAGGTTTTTTGTAATACACATTTCTCTTCACCTTTCTGGGTCTCTTTTTATCACCTACAAAATAAGGATATTGGCTTATATGATATATAACTCATTTTTTTATAACTCTAAATCGTATATTCCAGTAAAATATCCATTTTCTCCTCTTTTCACTTTCAGTTTTCAGTTAAATTTTACCTAAAGCTTTACTTGCTTAAAAGGCAACCTAAATAAGACAGACTATCCAGAAATTTTCAAAGCATCACTATTTATTAAATAGACTACACTGCCAATACATCACTTCAACCATCATCCAGCTCTCACTAGTCTCATCCATGTACAGCACAAATGTTGTCTAATATTTCACTTAATTTAACACCTTTGTGAGATCCTTACTTGATGCAAGATAAATCAATATTCATAATCTGTATCTACAGTATACCATTATAGTAAATATTAGTTAATACATCTACCTTGCCTACCAAGCCAGAAGTTCCTTAAAGGTTGAGATCTCATTGTATTCGCCTTTGTATTCCTGGGTATTAGCATAAGTTGAGAAATTAAGTAAGCACTCAGAAATTATTTAAGGAATGATGGAATGAAGAATAAATTCATTTCTGAGTTTTAACAAGATTTGAAAATGCTGTGCAATTAGTGACATTGAATTAGATTTCCCCTAATTAATGGTCTGTTTAAACACAAGTTTACCACTTACATACGGACCTTGCAAAGAATTTCTCAGAATTAAAACAGGCTGAAAACAACACCCCATTGACATTTTGATCTTCAAAGGGTGCTAAATTTTGCCCTTGGACTTGTCAGTTCACTCCATGACATTAACAATTCCTTGAAATGTGTAACTGATACAAAGCTCACCCTTAGCATTTTGAAATGTCATTGTGAACATTCTCCCAAAAGTATATTTTATTTGTTTTACTTAATGGATTTCAGCAAGACGAAATAGTACTTATATTCGAAACATATTATTCAATGAATTATTTGCCTAATTATTAATAATATTGTTATAATAGAACATGCAGCTAAATAATATCTTAAGAATAAAAGGTATTTTTGGGACGCCTGGGTGGCTCAGTCGATTAAGAGCCTACCTTCGGCTCAGGACATGATCCCAGAGTACTGGGATTGAGTCCCGCATCCGGCTCCTTGCTCAGCAGGAGTCTGCTTCTCCCTCTGCCTGCAGCTCCCCCTGCTTGCGCTCTCCTCTCTTCCTCTCTCTGACAAATGAAATAAAAATCTTAAAAATAAAGAAAAAGAATAAAAGGTATTTTTAGTTTAAAACTTCCTAACTTATTTACATAATTTTCAGGGAGAAAATGTTTTTTCAGAGAAAAAATGTTTTTGAGAAAATTCATAAAGTAATATAAAATAAATCAGATGTAAACTCAAAGTATAGAAAATATAAAAACAAATAATATATTTAATATTTTGAAGCAAATAAAAAAATGGATACTAAATTAAGTCCATATTTAACATGTATATAAGTACAAAAAAGCGAAGCTGACCAATGATTAGCTATATACTTAAACGTAGTTGATCTCCTAAAGAATTTCATAATAATTGTGTAATATTGATTTATCTGAATTGTTTGATATGCTCAACTTTTAATTATCTAAAATAATGACTAAATGTTATTTTTCTATGATATTTAAAATAATTTTTAAATTGTGAGTTTCTGATCTCCTAGGTAACACAGTTAAGCAGAAATTATGGATAAGCAATTGATCAAGATTGAGTTCTTATACAAGAAATTTTATTTATTATTTATTTATTTATTAGAGAGCGAGAGAGAGAGAGAGGGGAAGGGGAGAGAGAATCTCATGTAGGCTCCATTCTCAGTGCAGAGCCCAACTTGGGGCTCCATCTCAGGACCCCAAGATAATCACCTGAGCCGAAACCAAGAATCAGACCAACTGAGCCACGCAGGCACCCCAAGAAAACTTATTTTTATATGAATCTCCCATCACCTACCATTGACAGGATATCAAACTGAAAGGAAAAAGAGAAAAAACAATTGAGAAGATGGATATTTGTAGGAAAAGAGAAAGAATTTTGTTTCTTTTCTAACATCTTTTTTACCTCTCTGCACCTTCATTTTCTCACTCATACGATGAGATTTAAAACTAAATAGACTTAAAGATGCTATTATTAAACTATTAAAAGTCTCAAATTATTCTTATGTTTTTGCATAATGTATATAGTAAACCTTGTTTGATTTTATTAGTGTTATTCTTCTAATTCTGAAAATATGAAATTTCTTCAAGGATAGTGTGTTGAGTGTGTGTGTGTGTGTGTGTGTGTGTGTGTGTGTGTGATTTTTCTCAACATGGGAATAGCTATTAGTCCTCTTTTATTAAGAATATTAACCCAAAATGTAAAAAAGATAAATTAGAAAGCAATGCCAAAGAAAAAGAATATTTACCAAAAATGAACTTACATAATGAGTGAAAACTACATTAATAAATATTATTAGCTCAACCAAACAAAATAAACAAAAAACTCAAATTCTATATCTGGGCTTACCCATTACATCTCCTTTTCATAATTAACATCTAATTCATTCTCATTAATTCACTATAAGACCATCTACTAGAAATTGAGAATATATCTGTATCTCAGGGTTTTTTTTCCTTTTAGTGTAGGTCTTTTGCTATGGGTTGATGAACAAAATACATATAAGATGTAAGATATATAAGAGAAAGTTTTGAGATACACACACTATATATATACATATACATCAGATGTAGAAAAAGTATAATCTATGTGAATTATTTTATTCACCAAATGACTATAGCACTGACCTGAAAAACTGGATATGTTGACAGGACCATAAACTGAGAAATATAAAGTTAACTTTTATTTTTCTTTCTTTCTATTTTTTTTTTTTTTTTAGTATTTTTTAATCTTTTGGCACACCATCATGAACAGGTGTCACTAAATGTACAGAGACATGTGGAGCCAGGGAGGCAAGTCTGTCAGAAAAGAGACTTCCCTGCACCCTTCCAATTTCACAGATGTCATAAGGAAAATTCTGCAAGATGCCTTTCTTAAACTCAGTATTACCTGGCACCTCGGGCTGTTGCCACTGCTGCCAAGGGTCCTACCAGTCCTTGAGCAGGCAGTATGCCATGGAAACAGATGGGCGCAAGTACAAGACACCAAGATATTAAACCTAAAGATGAAATCCATGTTTCTAGGGATTGTCATCTTAGGTGGGCACATTGACATGACTGGTGCCATATGAATTAAGTATCTTCGACAGTGTCAAATGCAAGTTACCTGCAAAGGAAACCAAAAAAAAAAAAAAAAAAAAGAATTATAAAACCACTTTCTGCATTATGCAATCTCATTGCTACTAATAGCATCCATCCTTTTTCTGTGCTTCTTTTTTTAAAAGATTCTATTTCTTTATTTGAGAAAGAGAGACAGAGAACTAGTGAGAGGAGGGAGAAGGGTAGAGTGGCAGGGAAGAGGGACAAGCAGACTCCCTGCTAAGCACGGAGCCTCACATGCCAGCTAGATCTCAGAACCCTGAGATCGTGCCCTGAGCCGAAAATCAAGAGTGGGGCGCTTAACTGAGCCACTCAGGTGTCCCATTCTTCTTCATCCACACTTGTTTTTTAATATTTTGTTTATTTATTTGACATAGAGGGACAAAGCGGGAGAGGGAACACAAGCAGGGGGAGTAGGAGAGGGAGAAGCAGGCTTCCCGCTGAGCAGGGAGCCTGATGTGGGGCTCGATCCCAGGACCCTGGGATCACGACCTGAGCCGAAGGCAGACGCTTAACGACTGAGCCACCCAGGTGCCCCTTCATCCACACTTCTAAGTAATTATTTTGTTAAAGAATTCACAATTACTAATTAAACAGTACCTTCAATGTTCTCTCTTCCACTTCTCCTCATACCTATATTGTTTATTCACTCTCCCTCCATTTGACTTCATGAAGCATAATCCCAACAAGATCCTTCTTCCACACAATATCTTGTGTATCTTTTCAGTATAACTCATATGCCATTTTTCTTGACCAAAATGACTCATCCTTTTTGTCTTTATATTCACTGCATTTTTGTTAGGATCCCAACAATAATTTTTATTTTATTCTGCTTTGTATGACGTCTTTTTTAGTATCTTCTTTTCTCTGTAGTCAAAACATAATTATATTGCGACAGAGAAATTATTCAGTTCAACTTTATAGTTCTGAAATTTTAAAGCATCTAAGGACGCCTGGGTGGCTCAGTCATTAAGTGTCTGCCCTCGGCTCAGGTCATGATCCCAAGGTCCTGGGATCGAGTCCCACATCGGGCTCCCTGCTCAGTGAGGAGCCTGCTTCTCCCTCTCCCTCTGCTGCTCCCCCTGCTTGTGCTCTCTCTCTCTCTCTCTCTGACAAATAAATAAATAAAAATCTTTAAAAAATAAAAAAATAAAACAAATTATAAGGCATCTGGTTGGCATGTTTTAATTATTCCATGTGTAAAATATTTTTCCACATGTAAAATTTAATAAGATTTTCCACCATGACATTTCAGGATTTGAAGAATTTCTCTAAAGATTTTATAAGCACATTTATCGATTTGGATTGTGTTCAAATTGATTAAGGGCTAAAAGTCTATCAAATGTATCCATAAAGACAATGAAGTTTAGCTTGGACATTAAGTATCTGCTTGACTTTTAGCATATAATTGAAAACATTCAAATTGTGAAAGATGAAGATCTCTGTGAAACGTAAAGTAATAAAAAGTAACTTAACACTCCCTGGCAAGCATAGCAATGCTGTTAAAAGGAAATTAAAAAAAAATCAAATAGTTTATCACATAAAACTAATTAATGAAGTGATTTAAATGTTGTACTATTCATATATTTGTTGCTGAAGTTTTTCAAATATTGAACAACAAAAAATATTCAGTTTATTGCTCTGATGCATGTTTTCTATGTATTATCTCATGAGGTTTTGTGATAAACCAAGAGGTAGATGGTGCTTATTGATCATGTCACCCTTGTGAAGCAGCTTCAATAACAGTATTAATGCTCAGTTTATATACCATCGCTGCCTCTGCATACAATCTAGTCTCTGATCTACAATCTAATTTCAGCAATTTCCCACAGAACTTTTCAACCCTGTCATGGAATAAAGCTGTGTTTTCATAGTGCCTCCGATTCTCTTCTGTTTGTGAAAAACAAACAAACAAACAAACAAACACACAAACACAATTACTTTGGTTTCCAGTCCCCAAATAAATTGAAATAGCAATCCTACTCTAAACTCAAAACATTTGGGCTATATTAAAAGTGTTACCTTTTAATTTTTAAGGTAAATAAAATATGTGGCAGTACTTAAAAACTTTGACTATTTGGAGATGTGGAATTCTAGATTGGTTGTCAAACCTGTGAGACTCTTAGGTGATAAGCACAAATGAGTGACTTCCTGCAAAAGTATTTATAAACACTTATATCAAAACTATTCTTAATGTTCTAATTGCAGATAGAGTCTTCAAAAATTGAATTCTAGAATGCAGATCTCTACTGGCATAAAAATGACACTTCAAAATAGTTGTTGTCAGTTAAAAATAAGCAGAAGAAATAAGGTGGCCTGTTGCATGAGCAACTGTATGGTTAACTCAAGTGGAATAAGCTCAAACAGCGAGCAGAGAAAAAAAGTACCAGAAAACATTAAAGAATACGTTCTACAAAGGGAGTGACATAGAAAGCAGAAGAGAATTGCAGGAGATATTATTTCCACTAGCAGGCAACAAACACCTTATTTAAACACTGCTATCAAATGACCACTGTGAAAATGTGCATGATTTTCGTCTCAAATTACAAGTATTTCAAAAAATTATACATAAATATTAAAAATGTGAGATTAGCCGCAAGGCAATATCCTTCACATTGAAAACTACAGCACCTTAAAATGATGAATAAACCAGAGAAACAAGGAGTGGAAATAAGCATGAGTGTTCAGTATTAGAATTGGTCAGTAGGTTATGTTAGTATCAGATATTTGGATATTACTGTACATTATATGTATCATAGAAAGATGACAAACTCTACACAATTCTAAATAAATAAAAATACGTTAAAACCTTCTAAAAAATATTGACTGCTTACCAAATAACAAGATATATACCAAAGACATTAAATATACTCATTCACCAAACTCGAACTAGTCTGTGAAGGTAGTGTCAGACACATTCCCCCACAAATTTTACAAATGAAGGGACAGATTCAGAGAGTTTAAATCACGTGCTCAAAGAAAAGTTTATCGTGGACGCAATGCTGAACACCTGAAACTGCAAGATTAAAAGAAACATTTAATCAGCCCATAGGCTTATAAAAGAATGGACCACGCATATCTAAAACAAGATTTATTTTGGTTCCTAAATTATTCAACTGAGTTGATGACCAAAACAAAGCAAATAATGGCGATGTAGTGACTGCATTCAGGGATTTTTATACACAGCTATCTCTTTACAGTGACAGTGAACTAATATAGGTTAGTGTGATGTCCACTTAGCTCTAAAGAAAACTGCCAGAGGAGGGAGGATGGAGACATCACAGAACAGACATGACAGCATTGAGCAGACAAAATCAGTCACTGGCCCCAATGTAACTCACTTGTGGAAGTCATGGAGGTGGTTGTATAAACCCACGATTTAGAGGAATTTTCTTTCACGTGATCTACTCAATATTCAATTTCTAAAAATCTTATGGATGGATTCTCATGAAGATATAAGGTTCGTTTTTTCAAATTTCCGTACAAAATGATTAAGTATTTCTACTAAAAAATGTTATTCCTTTTATTTATCAAAATATAGCATTAAACTTACCAAAATTACTTATAAGCTTTAGTATGGGCTTTCTGCCAAATATTAGAGGATTTCTGTTCTTTCTTAACTCTAAAACTAAGTACAAATACAAAGAATCAAAGTTAAAAAGAGGGCTGTTAGAGTTCCTTTGAAGAATATAAAAAGACTCAATTTTTGCTACCATGGCAGTGAAGTGAAATCGGAGGTTATCCACTGTGGGAGTAACAAGGTTTTAAGGTGAGACATTCAAAAAGCTCTTCTTTGAATCCACTTGTTGTGCTTTTGATCCTTCCTGGGAAATAGAAAAAAGGAGGGGAAAAAAATAGTGTGTTACACTGAATATGGCATGAGCTGCAGAAATACCTGGAATAGCACTGCATTAAATCTATCGTGTTAGAAGATATAAATAACGCACAACGGATGGTTTGGCAGTAGTTGAATGTAGTCGAGTGTAAAACGCACTTGCTGGGTTTTTTTTTGCACAATTTTTCAAATGACATGAGCTGTGCAGCACTCACTGCATTAGATGTCACCAATTTTATGGACTTTCTTTAACAAGTGAAATAGTCTTAAAGTAAGATCTACCCCAGCAGCTGTCCTCTGACTTGGCATGCTTTCTAGATAGCAGTCAAAGGACGGTGGTTACTATTTTTTTTTCACTGTTACTATTGTATTTTCTGTAGTTGTAAAAATATCCCACATCTGCATATTCTGTTGTTGATCCTGGAAGTGAAAATACATAATCAGACCACCTACTGTTCAATTTTGTTTTCAATCTGTAAACAATGGAGGTAAATTTACTTTACTTTTTACCAAATCTTTGATGTTGTAGTGTTTCTCTCTCCCTTCTTCTCTCTCTCTAACATGCAATGAGGAAGTAATGTTTCAAAGGATAAATGAGGTTCACTATAAGCTTCAAAATCATGAAAGTTACAAGCATCTAAATTGCCATCCAACTGAATAGGCTATTTAAAAAAAATCCATTTGAAAAGAGAACAGTTTCAGTCCTTGTTATATGGAGTCATGAGCATTCAAGGAAGATTAGTCTCATCAGCTCTCACAAGAATTACCCTTCCACATGAATCCTTTCTCTTTTTCATATTCCAAAAAAAATTGTCCTTTTCCTTCCAAATGAAAGAGGAAAAAAAATGTAATAACTTTAAAGATCTTGACAAACATTTTCTTAAACACTGGCAGACATGTCGAATGATTCCTGCAAATAGATTAAAATGAAAATGCATTAGAGGAAAGAGGGGAGAAACAGAATTTGCTCATGTCCCGCCAGGAAGATCCTCTGTTGAGGTCAACCGGAAACATGCTTCAGAGACACCAGAATTTTGCAGCCAAACCCCTCAGTGAATCCAAGGTTAGTCCTGAGCTGGGAAAAGACAGCATGAATTTCACCTTGCCAGCAAGTTGCAATCTGTATCCAAATTGTTGTGACAGAGCAGAATGTGTGTGTGTATGTGAGGCCCTGTTAGCAATGGGCAGAAGAGTAAAAAATGTCGTCACTAAGTGTCTTATCTGTGTAATTTCTACCAGACATTCAGCTAGTGTGGAAGCAAAGAGGCCTTTAAAAATTACCTTTTAAGGGGCACCTGGGTGGCTCAGTCATTAAGAATCTACCTTCAGCTCAGGTGATGATCCCAGGGTCCTGGGATCGAGCCCCACATCAGGCTCTCTGCTCGGCGGGAAGCCTGCCTCTCCCTCTCCCACTCCCCCTGCTTGTGTTCTTTCTCTCTGTCAAATAAATAAATAAAATCTTTAAAAAATATTACCCTTTAAGATGATTCTCAGTATGTGGGAGCACAGGAGATCTCCTTAAGGCCACCGCTCTAGCAAACAATGCTCAGCATC
Source organism: Eumetopias jubatus (assembly GCF_037043125.1). Lineage (NCBI taxonomy): Eukaryota > Metazoa > Chordata > Mammalia > Carnivora > Otariidae > Eumetopias > Eumetopias jubatus. The sequence goes on from NW_028274808.1 coordinate 176,439,116, forward strand.
CTCGAGCCGTTGTAGAGACAAGACTTGACTTGACTTTTCCTTTTCTGAGGACCGTGCCCAACATTTTACCTCCTGTCCTGAGAGTTTCCTTGATGCGGCCCTGTGGATCATCTGCAGAAATCTTTTAGTGTCCTGGCATGTGCAACCCACAAGTGCTGCAGTGTTAATGCCTGAGGAAACACCTTTGACCAGAGATGTTGAGAAGCATTAACTATGGGTGGGGACAGAAGCCAATGGATAAAAGCTTCTTTGTCCCCTGGCAAAATTACTTTTGAGGGACACCTGGGTGTCTCAGTTTGTTCAGCGTCTGCATCGGACTCCTTGCTCGGTGAAGAGTCTGCTTCTCCCTCTGCTTGCTGCTTCTCCTGCTGGGTGCTCTCTCTCTCACTCTTTCTCTGACAAATAAATAAATAAAATATTTTTTAAAAATCATTTTGAAACACATAATTTTTCTCTGACTTTTCTGTGAGATTGAGTGCTGTTGGTTCTCTTGTCTCTCATTCCTACTATATAAAATAACTTTCCTAATAAACTAGCCTTTGATTCAGTCTCTGCTTTTGGGTGAATCCCAGGTATATTAGGGGATGCATCTTACTAGAGAAAGTGGGAGCATTTATTTCTAGGTAATGATTTTATTTGTATTTTATTTTATTTCCATTTTTTAAAATATTTTATTTATTTATTTCTTTGACAGAGAGAGAGACAGCAAGAGAGGGAATACAAGTAGGAGTAGAGGAAGAAGATGTAGACTTCCTGCTGATCAGGGAGCCCGATGCAGGGCTGGATCCCAGGACCCCGGGATCATGACTTGAGCTAAAAGCAGACATTTAACGACTGAGCCACCCAGGCAACCCTGATTTTATTTTTAAAGTAACTCTCGAAGTTCGTCTATATCTGAAAAACTATGGGTCAGATTTTATGTTTACTTGTTTTTAATTATTAAACTACATTAAGCTTAGCAAGTTTAAAACACGTGCATGCCTTGTCATTGTGTGAGGAACAAAGTCCAAGGACTTTAACATGGCTCACAAGCCATTCAAGATCCCCAGGAAACACTTTTAGTCACCATCAACCACTGCTTCTACACACACACACACACACACACACACACACACACACACACACACACACACCATTCAGGTACATACATATAAACCCTATATTTTACCAAACCAAAACAAAATTATTCAATTTTCTCACTGTCCATCATGATTTTTCATGTTTCTGGGCCTTTCTGCATCTCTCTTCTACACAAAAACTCTTCTTCTATTTGCCCATGAGATGCACCTACTTTTTTTTTTTTTTAACAACTTTAACTTGGATCCTTTCATCTATATTAGTCAAACAAATTTATGTGATTCTCAGTGGGCTTGTAAGAACATTTCCATATAGCAAATTTATAATGCGTTATTTAAATAAGTACATACTTCAGTGTGTTTTATATTACATTAAGGGCAGGATCTTTGTTCTGTTTATTATTATCTCCAACCCATCAGAGTAGATGCTTTGTAAATATTTAAGAACAAATCAGTAATTGAACTATGGTAGTGCTTAGCCTTCCCTTAAATATCCAAGCCCTCTCTAAGGTATCTTATGGTGATGACATTGGTTGAACTCTTCTTAAAGAAGTCAAGTGATGTAGTTCCATATTATTGCCCAGTAAAAGACATTTGTTTTACATTCTTCAATTTCAACACTTTTTGATTATTTATCCCATTTCATTCACTCAACGGACTAACATTAATTGTGTGCCCATTATATATCAGGCACTGAAGAGAACACCTGGAAACAAAGATACAGTGCTTGTTTTCTGAAAACTTAGATTACAGCCTAATGGGGAAACCAGGAATTAACATCTGAATATGTAACTACAGTTTATGCAGTTAACGATGTGATGTATAATATAAAGGCAGTGAACAGCTTGTGAGGAGAAAGCTCTGCTTCAAAGAGATGAAGAACAGTAGCCTAAAAATGGACTTTTACACTATAAGAACAGAGGAGGGAAAGATTTAAGGCAGACAGGACAGCATATAAGAAAAGTCCAACATAGAAAAAGACTGGTTATCTTCCAAGAACTGAAAGGAAAGTTGTAGCGACAGACTCGATGAAGGAGAGGAGAGGCAGGTAAGGAGTGAGTTCAGAGAGGAAACCAAACACATGAGCAAGGTCACCAGAGCCATCTTCAAACTGGGTTTTATTGGGGTTGCAGTGAAAGCTATAGAAGGTTTAAAAGGACTGGAGTTACAAGATGCGATGAATATTTTAAAACCAATTAGACTTTCTACTCTTTAGAGAATTGAGAGGAAAAGATTAAGAGTGGAACTGAAAAGACAGCGGTTGGATAAACGTGTGCACGCCCTCGCAGAGATTGCACGTGAGATATAAATTTGTGAGTCAATATTTAAAAGCTATTTAAGGCAAAGGACATAGATGAGATCATTAGAGAATGAGGGAAAGAAGTGAAAACCGTCCCTGAGTGAATTCATCAACAACAACAAAAACTCAGCCTGTCAGAGGGAAAGTCTGGAATATTCAGTGTCCCAGAAACTGTCAGATAAAAGTATTTCGAGATGTTGAGAAGCATTAACTATGTCATATGCTCCCAAGAGTTCTAGAACATTTATAACCAAAGTGTGTTATTTGAAATTGGTAAAAGGTAAGTCATTGCCAATCTTAGAAGGAAAATGCCCGTACAGATTTGGGCATTAGATAAGGACACTAGGAATGAGTTGCAGTATCAGTGAAAACATATGTATAGTTTTTGTTGTAAGTTTGTTGTAAAATTTACCTATGAAGAGCCAAATGCTAGGTGGTTCAGGAGAATTGCCACAAGGATACGAAAATCAGGTGGAGGAAGTCAGAGAGTCAGAGATTATTTGTGTATTTATTTATTTTTAAGTGAAATTTGTGTCTAAATTATTTTTTTATTTGAGTATAGTTGACACACAATGTACATTAGTTTCAGATTGTAATTTGAGGAGCTTATACATTTCGCTGTGTTCACCACAAGTGTCCTACCGTCTGTCCTGTTACATTGTAATTACAAGTCATTGGCTACCTTCCTATACAGGGCCTTTTATCCCTGTAACTTTTTCATCCCATAACGAGAAGCCTGTGTCTCCCTTTTCCCCTCACTCCTTTTATCCAACCCCCATCCTACTCACCTCTGGCAACCATCAGTTTGTTCTTTGGATTTATAGGTCTACAGAATTCTGCTTTTTGCTTGTTTTTTTCGTTTATTTTTCTTTAGATTCCACATAGGAGTGGAACCATATGGTATTTGTCTTTCTCGGTCTGACTTATTTTACTTAGCATAATACCTTCTAGGTCTATCCGTGTTGTCTCAAAGAGCAAGAATTCATCCTTTTTTATGGCTGTGTATCTATCTATCTATCTATCTATCGTCTCTATCTAGCTGCAATAAAAATCAGGGTGCATATATCTTTACAAATTAGTGTTTTCATTTGCTTTGGGTAAATACCCAGTAGTTGAATTATTATCATAACCTTCTATAGGTTTCACTGCAAACCCAATAAAACCCAATTTGAAGATGGCTTTTGTGACCTTGCTCTTGTGTTTGGTTTCCTCTCTGAACTCACTCCTTACCTGCCTTTCCTCTCCTTCCCTGAGTCTATCCCAACCACTTTTAGTTCTTGGAAGTTAACCAGTCCTTTTCCTCGTCAGATTTCTCACATAATCTCCGCCCATCCGGGTGGTGAAATATAGAACTTACCACCTCTTCAGAAGAGTATCCAAATTAATAAGTTCAGCAAATTCAGATCTACATTCTTCTTCGTATATTCTCCTTATAATACATACAGAATTAGAGGGGATTGGATCTCTACAGGAGTACTAGACCACAAGGGTAATTTGCAAATTAAATTTTGGTAAGTATCCCTGTTACAAACAGATACAGATACAGATAAACTGTATCTGACCTTCAATTTTTTATTGCCTTAGTAATTTTAAAAATTTACTTATATTGCCTGTGTTAAAGTCAAAATACCCTTTTTTTGCAAATTACAGTTTGATTTATGTTTGCTTACTTCAATGTGCAATGTAACTATATAAAGGTAAAATATGAAACCATTTCAAATACTAGAACTCAAATCTCACACTAATTTCCTCTATTACTTTTTAAGGTCCTTTATTTGAGAAGAATATTATTACTCTATGTGTAAGTTGCTTCTATTACTTTTCTTAAAGGATCATTGATAATAAGATGTCCAGGTACGCTAAAGAGTGAGTGATGTGATAAACCTTGAGAGAACATAGCTGACATGTGGTCTCTAAGAAAAAAACTACACTCTTGGGAGAGGTTTTTATTGGGTATTCTGGAGAAAATTTTACAGTTATCACTATGTCTTCAGTAACACAAAATGTTTTCTAGGAACTTCTTTTGGCTATAAATTCCTGAAACAGGAGGATTACTTCATTGACTTTGATTCAGAACCCAATGAACTAAAAAGAGAAAGACTCATTTTCATTTCAATGCTCTGGAGAATAAGGCAGTTGGACACAAGAGTACAAGTTTATGACCTTATGCTGAGGAAGTAATACTAAGAAGGAATCCTGCGGGCAGTTATGTGACTTAGAATTTAGTGTGTCTGGTCCTCAATATAATACTGAAATATACCTTATTAAATTAGTTATTGTCAATGAAAGTGAGAAGCACATGGAAAATCACTGGCAAAATGAGCTTAATTAATTGCTTTTGTATCCTATAAAAAGCAAAGTTTAATAGCTACAAAAGATCAAAATTAAAAAAAAAATCTGAGTTGCAACCACTGTAGAGAAAACATTTGCATTTAAGTGGAGTCAAATTGATTTCCTCCATTTTATAAAGGTAAGCACTCTTACCCTGATAATTTAAACATACTATCTAATATTTAAATATTTAAAAAATAAAGACATTACATACTGTGGCCTTTTAAAATTCCTTCGAGTCTTTTTAAACAAATTCATCTATTGAGTTTACATACATATTTATTGAGTAAAGTGATGCTAAAGAAAAAGAAATTACTTTTAGAAATCTGTTATTGTTTGCAAGAACTAAGGCAAAATTATTACTTTTAACTAATAGATATAAAACTTAGTTATAACATATTTTGTACAGGTAAAATAAAGAGTATTTTAAATGTAGAGCTGCATATACTGGGAGCTAGATATGAAGGCAGAAGAAAATGAACAATCTAGAATCAAGGAACCATTGGAAGCTACTACCTATGTCCTCAAGGAGCAAAATGTACAAATCAAAGAACCAATAATACTTTGTGTATTAGTCTGCTCAGGTTGCCATGACAGAACATTACAGACTGGGGGGACTGAAACAACAGAAATATATTTGTTCACAATTCTGGAGGCTGGAAGTTCAAGATCAAGGAACTGGCATGGTTGGTTATTGGGAAGACCTCTCTTTCCTTGACTTACAGATGACAACCTTCTGCCTGTGTCCTCACATGGCTTTTCCTCTATGTGCTCTCACTCATGATATTTTCTCCTCTTCTTATAAGGACACTAGTCCTATTGAATTAGAGCCCCACCTTTATGACCCCATGTAAGCTTAATTTTGTCCTAAAGTCACCAAGTACAAATACAGATGCCTTGGAGGTTAGACTTCAACTTATGATTTGCAGGGAGAGGAATGGGGAGGAGAAACACAATTTACATATAATATTTGGGAAATTTTTATTGGTTTAGCATATTTCAGTGATGTTTTCAGTGATCAATGGTACACATTAGCTGAATAAATTGTAAGCGTAACAAGTAAACTGAGCCTTTATACTTACTTGCTACTTCCAAACTCTTAAATTTATCCCAACTTCAGTTACGGCATTTATTGGATCTTTAAAAACAAATTATTACTTAACAATGACTTTTGGCTAAAAATGTTATACTTATTCCTTTCATAGAGAGTGGATATTTGATATACTTAAATCTAAAATTAAAAAAGAATGGGGGAGTATTTTATACTCTATATTCCTTCCAACTCCATTTTTATCCACTATTATAAAGAAAAATATAGAAAACAAATTTATTTAAAAATGTTTTTTTGTATTACTTGCATCCCTACGCTGCCCTTTATAGTCAAACATGTAGAAAATACACCAGTTCAGAGTCCCTACTTGGGACTCACTTGCAGGGCTCATCACAGGCCTTGATCTCACACCTGAGACCATGACCGGAGCCGCAATCAGGAACTGGATGCTTAACTGACTGAGCCACCCAGGGGCCTCTACAAGATTTTAAAAGAGCTATAGTTACAAAATCTTTCTTTATCTTTCTAAGGGTCTTAATTATGTAGCTCAACCTAGATGGCTGTGTAGATCATGTTTTATTCTTTATATGTAGGATATCTTATATTTGGTATTTTTTGATATTCCAGTATTGCTGTTACAAAAAAAAATCTTCAAAATGGTGGGGGAGGACATAGATTTAAAAAATAAAGAAAACCAATTAAGGTTATAGAGTTGTAAAATATTTCAGGGCTATAGGAGTCACAGAGAATTCCTAATAGCTGAAGAAGTTGAGGAATACTTCATGAAGCAGTATCTTATAAGTTGAACTTATTTGAAGGAAAGTATTTTACTTTGAATCATTTTAATTGACAAGGAAGTCTTACCAAAACATTTCTTCTATTTTTTCCAGGAGTAACAGAAAATATATGACAGTTGGACTTCATGAAATTTTATTTATAACTGAAAACTTTTGTTTATATATTATATGTCAAATATATTTGGGGCGCCTGGGTGGCTCAGTCGTTAAGCATCTGCCTTCGGCTCAGGTCATGATCCCAGAGTCCTGGGATCGAGCCCCGCATAGGGCTCCCTGCTCATCAGGAAGCCTGCTTCTCACTCTCCCGCTCCCCCTGCTTGTGTTTCCTCTCTTGCTGTGTCTCTCTCTGTCAAATAAATAAGTAAAATCTTAAAATATATATATATTATATTTGTACTTATAAATATTTATATTAGGTGTTATACATTTCCTTTTATCAGGTAAGTATATATATATTACATGTAATTTATTCTATTAAATATTGTTTTATTGTTATTATTCATATTGCATTATACCAGCAAATAATGGTAAAAAAAAAAGATTGCTACAGATTTATAAGCCAAATAAAACACAACCTTTTAATGCTATCCAGGAAACTTATCTTTGAATTCTTGCTATTCTTCTATTTTTTTCTCCTCCTCCCTTGTTCTTGTTGTCTGGGAGATGGCACTTTAGCTGCCTTACTCAGAAGCTAGGGAGATTGGGAGAGAAATTGACATTTCTGTTATCAAAATGACAACTGCGGGTGACACCGAAATTGATTTGGCCATTGTCCCTCCCTCCACAGCCAAATATCATTGCAAGAAATGACAGCTCTCCATCAAATAGTAGCTTAGTTTAGTTTAGTTTGTTTTAAATTACCATTTTATTTTATCATTTTTATTATTTTTTTATTTTATTTTTAGTATAGCTCATATACAGTGTTATATTATTTTCAGGTGTACAGTATAGTGATTCAACACTTCTATACATCATTATTCAGTGCTCATCATGATAAATGTACTCTTATTCCCCTTCACCTGTTTCACCCATTCTCCTACCTACCTTCCCTTTGATATGCTTTATTTTAAATGAGTACCCTCAGTTAGTTTTTTTTTTTCCAACAAGAACATTTTTTACTTGAAGTGTACTTCAGAATACATGGTTCTAAAAGAGATATGCAAAACATTCCATCTAAGAAAAATAGGATACACATTTTCTTCAGATACACACTGTAGGAAGAATCCCCTGGTTAAATCACATAAAAAGAGACATAACAGGGACCCCTGGGTGGCTTAGTTGGTAAGCATCTGCCTTCTGCTCAGGTCATGATCCCAGGATCTTGGGATCAAGTCCCACATCGGGTTCCTTGTTCAGTGGGAAGCCTGCTTCTCCCTCTCCCTGTGCTTTCTCTCTCTCTCTCTCTCTCTGACAAATAAATAAATAAAATCTTAAAATAGACATAACAAATATAACAAATTTAAGAAGACTGAAATCATACCAAGTATACTTTCCAGCCATAATGGTACAAAACCAAAGATCAACTAGTGACAGAATTAAAATACACACCAAAGTAACTTAGTAGCAGAGAAAAGTGACATATAAACAAGGATGGAGAGGTAAGCAATACAGGCAAAGGGGATGGTAAGAGCAATGCTACATTGACAAGAAACCAAGCACAATGTACATTTTATTATATTATCGGAACCTAAAGAGCAAGGCAGAGAGCCAGAAGTGGTGAAGCAAGAGCAGACCAAAATGGCATTTTTAATGGTTATAAAAACAGGAAGAGTCTATAGCTATGTAGTTATTGATTGAACACATATGACTCATATATTACTGTATTATTAGATCCACATCAAATGGATTTCAGAGATTCAAATATCCTTAAATGATGAACCACAATTATTTATGAAAATTTCTCCAATTGCAGGCCATACAAAATCAATTCTATAATAGATAAATAAAACATCCTGCTTAGAATATTCTCACAGTCTTCTAATTTTTTTAAGTACTTATTAATTTTTCAGGTACTATAAGAACATAGAATAATGAGAGAGTACTAATATTTCTAAAACTAAAAAGTCTTCCTTTTCTTTTTCCAGTTGGTTTTGCATCTCAATTATAGCATTTTTATTGCAGCCTGACTTTTTCTTGCTCTTGTTAGGGTTCCTATTAAGATATCAAGGTAAACAATGCTTTACTAATTTGCCATGTTTAAGATATGTCCTCCTAAACCTCTATGGTTCATTTTGTTTCAAATTTTATATTCATAACTTAAAACTGATTCCTAAAATAAACATTCTATATATTTGCACTTGAGCTTCAAGTGTGTTTGCCTTTTGTTCAGTTTTTAAAATATATGTATGCTTTCAGAGTATAGGGTGCCGGCAAACAGTTGCTATATCTAGATATAGTTGTATATTTCTAGCTGTTTTATAAAGCTTATCTTTACTTTTCAATATGCATGCGAATGAATTCTTTATTCCAGTGAAATCCACATGCTTTCATAGAGCCACTACAAACTCTAAAATGAAAGGAGTTCCTTGCTGTGAAGTAGAGACATAAAAATATGTTAACTGGGAGTTATTGTAAAGCTATTTTTTTCTGAGCAATATATTCTTGGTATAATTACCTTCGCTACATCAGCCAGACAAACTTGGAATCTCCATCTTTATGAGAAAAATAAAATAAAACATTAATCCATGTAAACTGGAAATGATAATAAAGCCAATTTTACCCTTATAAAAAATATACTACAATCTAATTTCCTCGACTAGGAAGACATGACTAGTATGAAGACACTGAAGACGAATGTTATTAAACTGAAACCAGACATGGAAGTTTTGAAAATAAGTTATTGTATTTAATTATTTAGAAATATAATCAATATTAAAGATAATCTGCTGCCAAAGATGAAAATGTTGAGTTAGAGCCGTTATTACTTTACTTCCAATAAAATATCTCTGGAGCTGAAAATCAGATGGGAAAGAGAAAAGGCAAACTAAGAACCTGACAAAAGAATGGTTCCATAGCTTTTATAACATGAATGTCAAAAGTTATTTGAACAGGAAATTGGGACTTCCGCTTGCAGCTGTTTGATGGACTTGCAATCCAGAACCCATGTCACTTACAGATTACATGCTGAATATCAGCCTCCCAGAATTCTCTGCGCAACAGTCATAAGGCTGTATTCAGTGCTTTTCATAAGCCTCTTTTCTGATCCCATTCTCATAAGGCAGAGTAACCATTGGTACATGTACTCTTAGGCTTGAGACGTGGCCAAAGGCAGCAGGACGGCAGGTAGGGTGCGGCTTATGAAGTTTAAGACACACGTGCTGCACTGTTTTGTTGTACCAGTGTTGGTACTGGGGTCCCTGTTTGCATGGAACACAACTGCAAAATTGGAAAAGAAGAGTGGACTGCAAAGCAGAGACCTGCACTTGTGCTCTTATCCCAGCCACACAAGTAATGGAAGAGATGCACCTGGTCTCAGGATTTATTTCACTTTGTAAAATAAGTATCTCCCTGAGTAATTTATAAACAGAAGCCTATAGACACTGGTGCAAATCTGCACTATATGAGTTGTCTGAAAAGCACCAAACTGAGAAATAATCTTTAAGTGGTCCTATGTTTACAGCATTTGGAAATGACTATACAAAGCAAAAGTAACCTCTGAAAAAATTCAGCCCTCCCAATCAAAAGATGAGCATCTCCTTCTTCTCCCAAATCAGAAAAAAACTTTGTCATTAATTCTAAAAGTGAAATTAAACTCAAAAAATATTGTTTTAATGTTCTACTCTATATACACTACTCACCTTGTCTCTCTAAGTCAGGTTTGAGCAAACTATGGACCTCCATCCAGTTGCCTGTCGTATGGCCTGCAAGCTAGGAATTTTTTTTAATGTTTTTAAATGTTTGTAGATAATCAAAGAAAGAATAACATTTTGTGACCTGAAGATTATAAAAGATTCAAATTTTATTTTTTATAAAGTTTTATTAGCACATACCTCCTCTCATTTGATAATGCATTGTCTGAGGTAGATCTTGCACGCCACCTCAGAGTTCTGAGAACAAAAACTGTCTACCCTACACCTAACCTGCACACTAAGAATGCAAAGACACCTTATTGTCTACAGTAACTAATATGTGTCGCTATTCCACAATCTTTATTAGCATACTTTTGATTTTCTAGGACCTTCATACCCAGGCAAATAGTTTGATTTTTCATTACAGGATCTGAAAAACCTATCAGCTCCTCAATTGAAAGCATCAAACAACAGGTTGGGCACTAAGATTCTTTGAGTTTTTCACTTCAGAGTTCTACCCTACTGTTTTTTCCCAATCCTGGACTGTTACTCACCTGTCATTCTTACCAATCTTAATCCAATCAAAGTCTCTCACATCGAAAGACCTACCACAATCAAAATTTTTAACTCTCAACAAATTTACCTCCCTCCATCTGAGACACTGCCAAAGCTTTACAGAGGTGTTCCCTCTCCTAGTGGCAAGTAATAAACTCAGCTTTGCTTTGTCAATAGATTGTGCTGGTAACATTTAGGGAGACAGTTTTCAGGAATTTAGTAAATGCCATATAGACCATATGGTCCTCAAAGTCTAAAAGATGTAATAGCTGTCCCTTTATGGAAGAAAGTTTGTCAACCTCTGTTTTATATGAAAACATATTAGTCCCATTATAATAAAAATGCCAAATCGAATCTCTTTTCAAAGATGCATTACTGTTTTGTTTACTTCAGACTATAAGACCCCATTTCCTTGTGTATTCCAAAACAATTTCTGGGGAAGTGATGAAAGGTATGGGGTAGATCATGGATTATGCTCACATATCTTCCAAATCTGATATTTTAGGAACTGAGTAGCCACCTGGCTTTTATCTGGTGGATGTCCCCCTCATTTCTTCCTGTATGAAGAATTTTTAATAAATGGCAAAGTTCATATTTGTAAAAAAGTCTAAACATATGATATCTTTTCCATCAAAATTTGGTGCAAACTTAGCAATATTTGAAGCATCACACGTAACAAAAACTAGTGGAGGCGGTTATAGGACAAGGATGGAGTTTACAAATAGTCAAGGTCCTTGGTGTCTTAGCTTCATCTCCTTCTGTGGGAATATATGAAGACCCCCACCCCAATGAGAACAAATAGGCTATTTATTTACACATTCAGAGACAGCTATAGCAAAAGAGTCAGTCACTATCACTTGGTAGAGTCTCAAAGACTGTCAGAGGAATGGAAAACATTATGGTAAGCAAAAGGTGAGGCTTCAGGCATGCTCTGATTAGAGGTTGAACTGTTTCCATTTCTTCAAAGATTTCAACATCTCAGGAGTGATCACAAACTATACCTGTGGGCTTGTTGTTCAGATATTCTTAGCTTTCCCACTTTTTCAAAAAACTGCATTAGTTTTTTTTTCTTCATATTTTCTTTACATCTTTAGGCTAGACTGATATTTTTTATTGGAGCTTCTCCATGTAAGGATTAAGAAGGCAGAAACCAATCCATACTTAGTTTTATGTTAAATCACTAGGGTCCCTGAATGGTAAAAGATGTTATATTTTATTTGGTATTCTATAGATGGCTCAGAAGTAAGTATTTGTTGGTGGCTCCCAAGATCATAATGTCCTGTGAATCATCTAAGAGAAAACTTGAAAGGAAAAACAACAACAAAAACAAAATCAAAACAAACAAGAACAACAACAACAAAAAACCCCTCTTCAACTGTGGAAAGATGAGGCTTAAAAGGAGACAAAATCCTTAATTATCTCCCTTAAATCTACTCAGATAAGGATGCAAAATAGCAGTATCTTCAGAGAGGAAAATGAATACTTGGGGATAAAATCTTCTCAGATGCCTTGGAAGAGAACCAATAATGTTAAAGGTCAAACCCTAAGTTGCAGGCCCCGATCCTTCCACTAGACCACATAAGGAAATTAAAACATTGAGAAATAAATGAAAGCGAGAAAAGCTGTCCACCAGAGCACTGACACCACCAGCATACCACAGTAAGCTTGAGATTATCTTCCATTTCTAAAAGCAACTTTGTACCAAATCCTGGTAAGACTTTAAGTTTCCTTTCTTGTAAAATGCAAGGAAATTATCTATAAGATTGCTTTAATGTGAAATTAAACTCTCAAAACTATCCCTACTTTCCTCAGGAACTTTTGAGAAACATAGTGCAGAAATAATGGCCATTGGTTGCTATTCACTTTTAAGTGGAAAAAATGTCCTTTACAGGAAAAGTCCATTTACTGATATTAACCCTTTAATGGCTATTTACTGTGTTGAAAACACAGTTAAGGTAACTTAGGGTAAATTAGGGTAACTCTTTTCCCTCAGATTAATTTAGATAAAGAAGGACCATTTGGGTAAAAAAAAAAAAGATTAATATCTAACAAGAGGCATTAAAGAGATGCTCAATATGAATGGACCTAGAGGGTATTATGCTAAGTGAAATAAATTAGACTAAGAAAGACAAATACCGTATGATTCCATTCAAAAATGGGATCTAAAAAGAATGAATAAACAAACAAAAAAACAGAATCAGGCCTATAAATACGGAGAACAAACTGATGGTTGCCAGAGAGGAGTCGCAAGTGGATCATGAGAGGATGGGCAAAATGGGTGAATGGGAGAGGAAAAGACAGGCCTTTAGTTACAGAATGAATAAGACAGGGACATAAAAGACACAGCATAAGGAATACAGCTAATGATACTGTAGCAACGATGTAATGGGATAGATGGTAACTATACTTGTCCTGAGCACAGCATAATGCACGAACTTGTCAAATCACTAAGTTGTACACCTGAAATTAATAAAACATTGTATGTTAACTATACTCAAATAAAACAAGAGAGAGAGGGGGAAGCAAAGAGAACCAGTGGGTAAAAATAAATAAATAAGTTTAAATATAAGTAAAGATAAGAAGCTCTATTTTAACTTGTAAAGGTACACTCAGTTTTGAGTTTGATAGAGAAGTTTGATGTTAAAAAATCAGAGTATTTAAAACATATTCTAGCATAATTGGATGAAAAATTATATCCAGAGACTTCAGGTTCTCAAGTAATGTCTGTTTGGAAAAAAATATCCTTCAAATACACAAGATAAATATAGCACAAGAAAAGTGATGAATTTGTTGTTGAGTATTTTGACTTGATTTGGTTTATTGACATCTAGTTAAAAATTACACGATGACATTTCATGCCTGAATATAAAATTGGAATTTATGTAAATCTGACTATGTGAAACAATTATTCTAGCTTTTATATCAGTATTTTAAGTTAGTTGGAAAAATGAAGGGTGCCTTGGTGGCTCGGTCAGTTGGATGTCTGACTCTTGTTCTCAGCTCAGGTCTTGATCTCAGGGTGGTGAGTTCAAGCCCTGCGTTGGGTTCCACACTGGGTGTAGAGCCTACTTAAAAAAAAAAAAAAGTTGGAAAAAGGAAATTTGGGGATAAGAAGTAGCTACTGGCCAATTGATATAAGTTGGCCTGGGTCAATTTGAGAAGTCAAATTATAACTACTGAAAAAACAAATACAACTGTCCATTGGAATACTATGTTGGAATTTTTAATATGGCATATTTTATTCCATTAAAAATGAATTTATTTAAAACAAAGTTAAAATACGATTACATTTGATTTAATATCTCTAAGCCTTATATTTCTCATTTGAAAAAAAGGAATAAGAGCATGAATTTTATGATTATGAATCTGTAATATTTAATATTAAGTTATTTGTCCACAGTAAATTTACAATAAATGTTAGCTAGTATTATATCATAAACTGTAGTAACAAAATTCTCTTCAAACTTGAACAACAGAGTTTAAATTCTATATATTATTTCACATGACATTAAATCTGATATCAAAAGTAATTTAAACTCATCATAGAATTTGATTTGTCCAAAAATACTTCAAATACATTTTAAGAAACAAACATTAAAATAGTACTCAGAAATAAATACTGTAACATTTTGGTGTTTATCTTCTACTTTTTACAAAGTATTGGAAGTACTGTGCCAAAGGATATAAACAATTTATAAAGATTTGAATATATGTTGTCATATTTCATTTTCAAATTTTGAATCAATTTATACCTCAAACATATTATAAAGACTTCTTTCCTTGCACCCATGCCAACACTGATAATTATTCCTGAACATTCGATAGACAAATGCCTTTTCAATTTAACATAATGAAACTCAAAGGTGCACTTTACTTAGTTTATTACAGCAGTTATCAAAAACTGAACAAAATATTCTTAGACTCAGAAAAGTGTTTGATTCATAATAATCATTCAATAAATATAGGTTGAGTGAATTCCACAGCTTCTAAGACATAAAACATAAATTTTTACATCTTCTAATAATTTTTAATCTATTGAAAATGAATTGCTGAACAACAGACTAATATAAATTAAACTCTACTGGCATTAATCTTATTGGATTTCAAATTTACTATTATCAATATCAAGGAAATGTTTATGAAATAATTAAGAAAATCTTTCATCTTGTGATATATTGGTTACTTTTGTAAGAACATTCATCAATATGTTATGTTTATTTGACATGTCATTTTGATTTCTACCTTTATAACTGACATAATAGAGTTTCAAGAATATTCATTGAGAAAAAAAAGAACATTCATTGAGATTTAGGAATAAAGCATACTCAAAATGTTGTTTCAACTTTCATATCTACAAAATATAATGAGGTCCTGCCAGAGATTCTTTTAAGTTTTTAAGAAAATCTTTGTTTGTTTTCTGAAATCCTGAGTTTTATTTGCAGAATAACAAAATACTAAGATAACATACAGCGATTTTCCTTACTTAATACATTTTATTGCTTTACCTACAAAAGGAGAAAACCCCAAAGTCAGTAGGTTCTCACACAGGAAGAAAGTTAGACTTCTAATATGCTAGAATATAAATAAAATGTTTCAGTATAGACTCAATCCCAACAATTTCATCACATACACAGAAAACATTTTGAGTATATTGTGTATGCTCCCCATTGTAAATTTTATTAGTTATCATTTTAAGATTACTCAGAGGTTCTTCCTCAGAGAACATATGACAAAAGATAAGGCAAAAGGAGAAAACTTCCAAATTCATCCCATGAGACCAGCATTATCCTGATACTAAAACCAGACAGACTCCACTAAAAAAGAGAACTGCAGGCCAATATCCCTGATGAACATGGATGCAAAAATTCTCAATAAGGGACAACTGGGTGGCTGAGTCAGTTAAGCCTCCAACTCTTGATTTAGGTTCAGGTCATAATCACAGGGTCCTGAGATCAAGCCCTGAATTGGACTCTGCACTGGGCATGGAACCGGCTTAGGAGTCTCTCTCCCTCCTTCTGCCTCTCCCCTCCCCCCACATGGACTCTCTCTCTCAAAAAAAAAAAAAAAAAATCTCAATAAAATACTAGCAAATTAAATCCAACAGCATAGTAAAATAATCATTTACCACAATCAAATAGCATTTATTCCTGGGCTACAAGGGTTGTTCAATATTCACATATCAATCAACAAGGTACACCACATTAAGAAAAGAAAGGATAAGAACCATATGATATTTTCAATAGAATCAGAAAAAGCATTTACAAAGTACAGCATCCAATTCATGATAAAAACATTCAACAGACTAGGGTTAGAGGGAACATACCTCAACATCATAAAGGCAAGAGATGAGGAATCCAGCGCTAATATCCTCAATGGCAAGAAACTGAGAGCTGGTCTCCTTTATGGTCAGGAACAAGACAGGGATATCCACTCTCACCACTGTTACTTAACATAGTACTGGAGGTCCTAGCCACAGCAATCAGATAACAAAAAGAAATAAAATCATCCAAATCAGCAAGGAAAAATCAAACTTTCACTATTTGCAGATGACATGATACTCTATATAGAAAACCCAAAAGACTCCACCAAAAACTTGCTAGAACTGACACACAAATTCCACAAAGTTGCAGGATATAAAATCAATGTACAGAAATCTGTTGCAATTCTATATACCAATAATGAAGCAACAGAAAGAGAAATCAAGGAATCAATCCCACTTACAATTGTATCCAAAACCATAAGATACCTAAGAATAAACCTAACCAAAAAGGTAAAATATTTGTATTCTGAAAACTATAAAATAAGGATGAAATAAATTGAAGGTGACACAAAGAAATGGAAAACATTCCATGCTCATAGATTGGAAGAACAAATATTGTTAAAATGCCTATACTACCCAAAGAAATCTACACATTTAATGCAATACCGATGAAATACCAGCAGCATTTTTACACAGACCTAGAACAAACAATCCCAAAATATGTATGGAACCCCAAAATAACCCAAATAGTCAAAGCAATCCTGAAAAAGAAAAACAAAGCTGGAGACATTACAATTCCAGACTTCAAGTTGTATTACAAAGCTATAGTGATCAAGACAGTATAGTACCAGCACCGAAACAGACACATAGATCAATGGAACAGAATAGAAAACCCAGAAATAGACCCTCAACTATACGGTCAACTAAAAACAGGAAAAAGTATCCAACGGGAAAAAAAAAAAAAACAGTCTCTTCAACAAATGGTGTTGGGAAAACTGGACAGCATCATGCAAAAGAATGAAACTGGACCACTTTCTTACACCAGACACAAAAACAAATTCAACATGGATTAAAGACCTAAATGTGAGATAGGAGACCATTAAAATCCTGGAAGAGAACATAGGGAATAACCTCTTTGACATCAGCCATAACAACTTCTTACTAGATATGTCTCCTGAGGCAAAGGAAACAAAAGCAAAAGTAAATTATTGGGACTTTATCAAGATAAAAAGCTTCTGCACAGCAAAGGAAACAATCAACAAAATTAAAAGGCAACCTACAAAATGAAAGAAGATATATGCAAATGACATATCTGATAAAGGGTCAGTACCCAAAATCTATAAAGAACTTATAAACATCCAAAAAAACAAATAGTCCAGTTAAGAAATGGGCAGAAGATGTGAACATTTTTCCAAAGAAGACATACAGATGGCTAACAGATACATGAAAGGATGCTCAACATCACTCATCATTAGGAAAATACAAATCAAAACTACAATGAGATATCACCTCATACTGTCAGAATGGCTAAAATTAACAACACAGGAAACAACAGATGCTGACAAGGATGTGGACAAAGGGGAACCCTCTTACACTGCTGGTGGGAATGCAAGCTGGTGCAGCCACTCTGGAAAACAGTATGGAAGGTCCTCAAAAAGTTAAAAATAGAGCTACCCTATGACTCAGCAATTGCACTACTAGGTATTTACCCAAAGGATTCAAAGATACAGATTTGAAGGGATAACTGAACCCCAATGTTTATAGCAGCATTATCAACAATAGCCAAATTATGGAAAGAGCCAAAATGTCCATCAACTGATGAATAAAGAAGATGTGGTACACACACGCACACACACACACACACACACACACACAGGACTATTCCTCAGCCATCAAAAAGAATGAAATCTTGCCATTTGTAATGATGTGGATGGAGCCAGAGAGTATTATGCCAAGCAAAATAAGTCAGTCAGAGAAAGACATATACCATATGATTTCATTCATATGTGGAACTTAAGAAACAAAACAAATGAACATAGGGCAAAAAAGAGACAGGCAAACCATAAAACAGGCTCTAACTATAGAGAACAAAGTGATGGTTACTGGAGCAGATGTGGATGGGGGGATGGGTTAAACAGGTGATGAATATTAAGAGGGCACTTGCAATGAACACTAGGTATTGTATGTAACTGATCAATCACTAAATTCTACACCTGAAACTAATATTGCCCTGTATGTTAACTAGCTGGAATTTAATTAAAAATTGGGGGGGAAAAAGACAACAGAAGGAGAGAATAGAGTTGTTCATATAATATACATATGAGATTTTATGAGAACATAGATATGTATGTGTGTATATAACTGTTGAAATGCAAGATCCTTTAACAACTTGGTTTAAGTTATAAGTATAAATTTAAGATGAAAAACTCAAAAGATGGTTCTACTTATTGTAGAACAAGGAAATAGTGGGGTTGAGGTAATAAGGGAACAAGACAGACTAATATGTACCACTGGAGTTTTCCAGAGACAGTGCCTGACAAACATACTAGATAAAGTGACTTATTTTGGAAATGAATAAAACATGAATAGAGACTGAAAAATGGGGGGTGGACAATAAGCTAATTATTTATTATCAAGGTAGCTACCATTGAATATATCTGGAGCTTAATCCAGCAGGGAATATTAATCTGGGATCTGGTGTAAAACATTCATCCCAGGTTTGTTTCAAGAGAACTGAGTTACTTATTCACATAGTCCTGTCCAACATTAGTTGAGGACTGCTCTAAGGGCGTTAATGATTGAGCACTTCCAGTGTACTATAATACAAGATAATTTGTAATTCCGCAAAGACTATAACAATAACAACAACAAAAAGGGCTAAAAAACAAGATGGTTATTTCACACTAATCTCATATCCAGAGTGTCCTCAAACTCTCTTATTACTTCATTCTGTTTTCACTTAAAAGTTTTTTTGAAAAGCTTCTATAGAAACATCTGCAACCCCTGCAGGATTTTTAGAAATTCTGACAATACACAAGCTGACTTTTAGACAATAAAATGATTACTGTGACTCTTTCTCCAGAGAAGTAGAAATGGACAGCTCTGGACTCCAGGAGAAGGGTAGGAATAGCACACCAACAAAATGAAAAACTAATACAAGTCTCCATTGAAAACAAACAAAAATTAAGAGATAGCGCTCAGGAGCTACTTCCCCAATTTTGTTCCAAGAATACTAGAACTGGATTTAAGCCACCAATTTAAAAGAAAAGACATAGAAATTAATTGAAAGATCCCCCACTGAATTAGGTCTGTCAGATACTATCAGGATAGAGTAGTAACCCAATCCACATGCCCTGCCTCTGCCATGGTGACTTGATTACTTTTTTAGTGCCTTATTTGTTGGTATGATTAGTCAGTTAAATATTGTCAGAAATGTGAGGAATGCCAGCAATGGGAAGTCAGAAATTGGAGATTAAACATGAAAGAAGGGTAAAGGTTGAATGCATCAAGACTTTTTTTACTTTTATTGAGGAGTTTAGGGATGAATTAGTCAAAGATATAAAGAAACCTAAGCAAAGGCATACAAAAATCAGGAATTGTTTTTAACTTCAAAGGAAAAAAAAATTCACAGCTTTTATACAATTTTACTCTACTAATTGATCAATTCTGCATGGTATTTATGCTTTTTATAATTAAAAGACCGTGAAATGGTTAGAATTGTGTCTCCAAACGGACATGTTGAAGTCTTAACTTTCAGGACCTGTGAATCTGGCATTGTTTGAAAATAAGGTCTTTGCAAACATAATGAATTTAAGAGGAGGTTAGATGGCAACAGAACAAACCTGAGTCCAGTGTTGGTATTCTTAGATGAAGAGGGGAATTTCGACACAGACACAGAAGACACATAGAACAACAGAGGCAGAGATTAGAGGAATACATCAGCAAACCAAGCGAAGTAAGGATCATTGTCATCTGCCAGGAGATAAGAAGAAGCAACGAAGGATCTTCCCTTAGAGCCCTGAGAGAGAATATGACCCTGCTGACACCTTGATTTTTTAGAGTCCTCCAGAACTGAAAGAATAAATTCCTGGTTTTTCACACTCTCCAGCTTGCAGTAATTTGCTATGGCAGCCTTAAGAAACCAAGACAGACATTAAGAACAAAGTCTGTGTTTTTCTGAATTTTGAAGAAATGATCAAATACAACATGATTATGGCACAGAAAGAAAATAGGCTTCCCAAATATGGCAAAATCCTCCCTTGCACAGACTGTATCACCAACTATTATATATGCACATTAGAAACTTTGGAGTACAAAGAAGGCCACAGAGAGGCCCAGTTAGGAAATGAAACTAAGGTAGATTCTTCTTTGAAAACTCTATAAAAAAATATTTTCTCCTATGCTGATCATATCCATAATTGATTATGTTCTTCTAAGATGTTTTACTCCTAGTATGGGATGACAATAGGAGTTCAGATGTGTTCTAATGTTCCATGATCTCAAATTTTTTCACACAAAGGAAAACCCAGGGGAAGGAGGAGGTTCTTATCAGAGTCCAGCTGATTAAATAATGGACTGAAGGAGAATGCTTCTGACTTTTAAAAGCAAACACGGATAACACAAAACAGACATCCACTAGTCAATCACGGAAGTGGTAGTAAGAGGTTGAGGAAGAACCACAAAAATAATTGATCTTTTAATTAGCAAACAGTTTCAAGTGCTATCATGATGAATATGTATGAGGTTGCTAATCTCCAAGGAAGATACCTTGAGAACTAAATTTCAAATCTTTACCAGAATCATTAGGATAGGCTGCACTCACAGGTTATAGCAAGTGTTACAATCACCTGAAATTGTTAGCCTCCCTTTGAATCCATACACTGAAGAAACTTGTTATTTTATTAATGCTATTGTTTTTTCATATGGGATAATTACAAAAACAATAGCAAAATATATTTTTCATAGCTAATGTCACATTAATTATTTGCACTGACACATTACATGATAGCTAAATCTCACTTGTGATGTAAATGCATAACTTTTTGATTTTGGTGATTTTTGTCTTTTACCTTCACAAAAGATAGAATACAGTAATTTACTGTAGAGTTCATCTACTTATGTAATTATCAGCTATACATTTTACTCTGAAAATAAATTTCAGTAAACTATGTGATTCACATTCTTTTAAAATTTATTGTACATTTATATAAGATTAATTTTGCAAACAGGAATTTATCATATATGTAATGAATTTTTTTCATATTTAAATTGAAGAGAATTTTATTCTTCAAATAAAACTGAAGTCAAAAGTCATCAACATATGTAAGGAAATCTTTGAACAAAGAGAATATATTCTAATTAGTTACTTAGAAACCCATATTCCATATTATTCGGAAATGCTATCAGTTTCAAATATTTACAAATCCCATAGCTTTTTGCTGTTCAATCAAATGGAGATAATTTGATTAAGATTGTAGTATAACATACACTACATACATACATACATACATACTCTGTATGTCATTGACCATTAACACATAGTCTGACACAAAGACAAGACCCAAATAGTTCTACAGATAATGCTCATCACTGCCAAGACTTTGTCTAAACTGCCATATTTTCTTCAAACAAAAACAGCCACCTTCTTCAATGATAAATTTGAACAAAATTTTCCTTCCTATGGATTCTCAAGCTTAGAATTTATGATGTTGGTTTTCAAATCACATGCAGTGAAAACTAGAAATGCCAGCTAAATTGAAGATCGATGAAGAAGAATTGGTTCTAGTTTCATCAAACAAAGCATCCCAGAGTGATTAATAACAAAACACTTTCTTAGGATCAAATCTTGAATAAAAGGTGGGTTTATATTGTGAACCAAAATAACACAAAAGCTTTTGCTATATTCCATTTTCAAGGTCAGTTAGGTTCCTTGCATAATTGTTAACCTGACTTTGAGAAACCCTACATTTCCTCATCCATGTTGCATCCTGTCTGTGATTAGAAATGGTACTTTTGTCAGTACAAAAGAGAAGTACAAACATTTAATCTATAATGTGCATCCTTTTGATAGGGCATCAGACTATAGTTTAGAATGAAATGTTAGTGTAAATCTTCTGAGACAGATCACAATATTTAAATCTAGAATAATAATCATAACTTCACTGAAGGTGGAATGATAGACTTTACCACCACAAAAGATTGTATTTCCAATGAAATAGAAATGTCTCTATTTGTATGTCAATATCTCCAACAGACTACGTTATCTATTTATTTAGCTGAAGCAATCTTTGGCAGAATCCAATATTATTCATTTAGAATTGTGTTCAGCTGCAGAGGAAACAAAGAATCATATGAAAACTGTAGTTTCCTTATATAGCAGTTATGACTATTATCCCTCACTAGCATGGGGCTAAAATTCTATTCATAGCCCAATTATTTTTTATTTCCTTGAGAATTAATTCACAAATATGGATTTAATCTCTCCTGTACATAAGGCATCACTCTAGTAACTTAGTTACAGTGATGGACAAAACAGACATTATCCAAGATATCTTTCAGCTGTAGTCTACAGATTCAGATCTTCCCTAGCACCATGATTTCTTTCTGTATCTATTAGTAAATGTGCCACAAAATTGAATCTTTCCTGCTCTGTCTCTGGCCACATGTCAGTTTCTGTGATATCTGGATCCTTCTCTGATGATCATATCTTATATATGATTGATGGCATTCCTCAGACTGATGGTGCTTCCTTGTTGGCACTATTTCTTTCCACATTCTTTTTAATTACACTGATAATGTGGAGGAGGCTTTACCACATGTCTCTATAACAGAGTGAAGAGTGGGTTTCAGCTTTTAACAAGACTTCACAGAATATTTATGGATAACCAAGTGAACATTGTAACTGAACTACTAGAATTTTCTCTTTTTCATAAACTACAGGCCCAGTATGTTGAATCCAGATTCTGATGCATCTCTTCATGGCAGGACCAAACTCATGTCCACCAAACGGAGGGTGTAAAAATATCTAGAGTTCTATTTAGACCACATTACAAGAAGTCCTGAGGAAAAAGTTATTTCCTAATTCCTATGTTCTAAAATAGACATCCCAAAGCTCCTTCTCAGAAAAGTCCACCCTCAGAGATGTCATATCTCCTCTAGATAAAAAATTATATCACAGTGCAAGAAACCAACATCAGTAACTTTTGGAATATTCAATCATAAATAGAATCATATGTTTAGACTTTAACAGTCTAGTCCAGTTTCTTAATGTTGCACTGTCTTCTGCATGAAGAAAATTTTTCATTCCATCTTCTTCTTATAATTATTTTTAGCTCATATCCTTTATCATGATCAATGAAGAACACAAACAATAAAATAGAAAAGTCAATGATTTTAGGCTAATTAAAATATATATTTACATAGTGTAAAGAAACATTCATTTCTCTATGCCTATTGTCCCTCTTCTCAAAAATAGTTTAAAAATACCACACATATATGTATATACAACCATATATCATATTTTACAATTCAAAACAGGAATCTTAGCTTCTCAGATATATATCAGGCTGTTTCTGCTTTTCTCAAGGTATATATGTGGGATCTCCCTAAACTTTTCCCCTCAGAATAAAAGAAAAAAATTGAGTGTGAGGTCTTTATCTTTTATGGTCAGAATTATTAGTTAAGTAACATCTTCTGACTATTGTTTAAATTAATTTGATGACTTGTCCAAATGTTTTGTTTAACTTATTCTTAATTTTGAAGTATTAAGTTTGTCTGGCACATATATTTATTAAGATATAAGAGCTCTAAGTCTCTCTCTCTCATCTTCAAATGGAGATTCAATGTTGGAATGCTCAACACTCCCCAAATCTACTTCCTACTAATACCCTTCTTTCTGTGGAAATTCTTATGTTGTCAAAGTAGTTACTTTAAAGTTTGGAGCATAAAATAAGGAGTAAGGAGAGAATAAGAGAAGAACAAGTAACAAGAGAGGGTATGAGTGATGAAGGTTAAGACAAGATAGAGGATTGGGGGATTTTGAAATGAGAGAAGCTCAGATGTAATCTGCTTTCTAAGTAAAAAGAAAACAAAGGCAGGTAGAATAGGATGTTGCAGAATCTCCTCATGGAGAATAAAATATACATAAAAAGTTATTTTGAAATTATTTCTGTTTTTCACACTGTGTATTTTATATGCAGAAATTAGACCTCATTGGTCAACATTACATATCATATAATATAAAATCTGGGAATATTTCTCAGATAATTTATAAATTTTTTTCATTTGGAAGCATAGTTTTGTTTTGTTTTTTTGTGTGTATGTGCAAAATTAAGTCCAAAAATTTAATCACATAAGAATGGACAAGGCTTGTAGTTTTCAATAAATTAGGCTGGTTCCCTTCTAAGGTAATGAAATTTGTAGAACTAAAACCCTTTCTAACACAGTAGCTTTATCTAATAATCATTTTTCTATCAATTGTAGTTAATAACATATTACATTTACATAGACTTTATTGGGCGCCTGGGTGGCTCAGTTGTTAAGCGACTGCCTTCGGCTCAGGTCATGATCCTGGAGTCCCAGGATCGAGTCCCGCATCGGGCTCCCTGCTCAGCGGGGAGTTTGCTTCTCCTTCTGACCCTCTTCCCTCTCGTGCTCTCTATCTCTCATTCTCTCTCTCTCAGATAAATAAATAAAATCTTAAAAAAAAATACATAGACTTTATTAATCTTTAAAAGAATCTAAAACATTCTGATTATTTCTTTGAATTTCATGAGATTCAACAGCATGTTCTCTGAATCCTTTTCTCAGATTCTATGCTTTGAATGGACTTTTTTCTTGAAAAGTAAAATCCTGTTTATGACAAGAGATCTACCTTCTATACATTTCATTCATTTGGGTCAAGACACAGAAGCAAGGGGCGCCTGGGTGGCTCAGCTGTTAAGCGTCTGCCTTCGGCTCAGGTCATGGTGCCAGGGTTCTGGGATCAAGCCCCTCATCGGGCTCCCTGCTCAGCGGCAAGCCTGCTTCTTCCTCTCCCGCTCCCCCTGCTCGTGTTCCCTCTCTCGCTGTGTCTGTCTCTGCCAAATAAATAAATACAATCTTAAAAAAAAAAAAAAGACAGAGAAGCAAAACTGATGATGCTGATAGGAGACTTGCCCTGAGGATAGTTCAGAACAGGAAGAAAATGCTGAGATCTGCTTTGGTCTTTTGAGCCCAAAGGAGGTTAAATTTAACTGTGTATTTTTGGTAGATACTATCAGTGTCTTTAGAAAATAGGATATGCCTTATATGGAAAGATTTCACCATCCTCCCCAACCTCCTCCATTTCTGTCATAAATTCTACACCACCTTCCCTCCCAAAATACAAGGCCTGGGAAATGAAGGGGCAGAGAAGCTGGCCTTCTTGCCTCAAGATGAGACCAACTCTGCAATAGAATCTGTGCTCTAGTGCTTCCCTCAGGATCAGACTGAACCTGAGATTTGTTTCTGGGGAAGATGTTCTAAGACAGTATTTTTTCAAAAAAATTTTGCACCTGAAGTTCTGTGTTTCAATTCATTTTGAAATGATAGGTGCCTTATACAAATAATTATTTCAAATTATATGATTTATTATTATTATGAATCATTATTAATTCACTTTTAAAATGATAAATGTGTGTGCATGTATATATATGTGTATGTATGGGAGAGTATTTCCTCATAATTAATTATGAGTTATCCTAATATTGTGTACAGGAAAAATATTATATTTTAATATTTTCTGTTTTTAGGATAATTTTTCTGTAGCAGGTGAAACAGATTGATGATGAAATTCCATGATTTACCAAAATCATTTCATACTGTCAAGCTCAGATTCCAGATCTTCAAAAACTTGACCTATTGCCATTTTGCTTAAAATTCAATTCGAGAAGTATTTGCTGAATGACAAGCTAAGTGTCCAGCACATAAAAAATGCTTTATAAGTATTTCTTGAATGAACAATACATAATCAATCAATAGGTGTATAGATTATGATGCTATCAGGCTATGAATAAAGCAAAGTACCTGATAAACCTTGTTTGTCTTTTTCTCAAGAATTGCTTCAGCATCTTAACCTCTTATCACTTTCTGATCAGTTTAATTTGTTCGGCTACAAAACTCTTTTATTCACTTTATTCTGAAGTAATTCCTTTCTGTAGGCATTCATTTAGCCAATATTAACTGATAGTCTACTATGTGCCACCAACTCTGCTAGTCACTGGGGACACACTGGTGAATATGGCTCACTCTGAAATAGTCTCAAAAGGATCACCCATATTATGGCCAGAATTATTTAGGATAGGGACACATACATGGAAAGTTCTCCTCCTCTGTCTTTGTGCTTGAGAAGCAAGAGAGTGATTCGTTCTGCATTTTTGCAAACCTGAAGAATGTGTAACAAACCATCTCCCACAGAGTCATCTTCTTAAATGTCCTTCCATCTCCAAGGCAACCAGATGGTTTTTCTAAACTTTAAAGAACTTTTCCAGCTTAGACTCATCATATCCTCACCAAACAACTTTGAGTATGAAATTAATCCCCATAATAGACTTATGCATTCTGTTCCTCATATATCTTTTTTGCATTTGAATATGGTAACTCAATAGTATTTGACTAATTGTTTATAAGATGTTCACTTAATCTTTTATGTATTCATCTTTCGCATATTCCCCACATAGTTTTTTTTTTTCCTTTAACCAAGGGAAGCTGTTAGACTCTTTGTATTTCTACTTATTTCCAGATAATGTGATCCTTTGATGTTTTTCAGAGGGTAATACATGAATAGCATTAAAATATTCTAAGACAGATGATTGTGTCTGAAAAGGTTTACATTTACTTTCTGAAGGTGCTAGTGGATGAGAGGATGTTACATACCTTATTCCTTCAATTAAAAATAAACATTCCTGGGATTATTATGCTCTTAGATTTTTTTTAATGGACTCTTTCGATAGTTCCTAAAGTTTCTGTTCTCTGTGTTATGACACTTAAAAATAAGTATAGAGTAGATAAATATAACATATAGACATATGATACCTAATCTCTTTCATTAAGTTTGGTAAAAATTCTTCCTTTTTTTCTCTTTATTGAATTAAAACTACTGTCCCATCTACTGAACTGAGACAATAGCTTAACACATTCTGCAAAATAAAATTCATAAACAGAACTAAAACTGTAAATTAATACTAATATTTTTTTTATAAGGGGAAGCCACATAGATTGGCCAGTTATGTTCTTCTTCTTCAGCTTTGTTCTTGGAACCACCAAAAGTAATTTTCGACAATTTATCTGAATTTATTTTAATACTGAATATACATGAGATCCTGATTATCAATTATATGATAATTGGTTGATTTAAACTAATTTAGTCACAGGTGATGAAGTTTCAAATATTTAGAAAATATTCTAAATACTTGTGTCAATAAATACTAAAAAATCAGGATATATGCTTCTTTTATAAAGGAAAGGATATCAATTCAGATAGTTGCAGATAACGATATAAATTTTAACACAGACTTCTCTGCCTTTTAAGAATTAAATGAAATTTGAGCAAACCCAATTCTGAACAAAGAGACACGTGTGCTTCCCAATATCCCCGAATTTGTCTTTTGTAGGGAGATACATACATCGGAGAGAGGTTTGCTTAAATTTCTTCAAGTTCTTTCTGACTCTAATTTACTTCTGTTGAATTTGTTCAATTTATGGAATTTTTTTTCTTTTTATGTGGCCATCCTCTTTTCTTGCAGTATTCACATTAGACATCTCCCTTATCTCTTTATTCTCTCTAAAACCAACGAAACAAGAATATAAAATTATAGATGATATAAAAAATGCAGAGGATATAAAAAAGAAAAGATTGAGAAAACACCCCTCCAAATATAAATTTCATTGCTGACATCCTGTTTTCCAGCTACACTTTCACCAGGCTGTTCTTACTGGCTACCTTCACTACAAGATTACAGGCTTCTTTATTGTGCTTCTTTGTCTTTCCAACCATATTTCTGTTTTCTATCCCTAAAGCCATTATAGTTGTATGTGTGAGTGTCTAGCTCATTCTTTCTCCTTGTGTTCAACATTTATACTTTGACAACAAAGAAAGTAGGATTCTGATCAGAATGTTATCTCAAAAATACTTGCTGCATTTCAAGACTCATGTCCATTTTGAGTGCTAAAGGTACCTACATGACCCAGGAATTCTATAAATAGCCAAGAAATCATTCTTCTTTAGGTCAGAAGAAAAAAAATTGCAGAAGCACAGGATCAGAGTGGAGAATACCTGTGTAAATCATCTGAGGAAATTCCCTGATATATGGCACTGGCAAACATCAAAGAAAAGTTAAGGCGGGACGAGATGTAGTACAGTCTTTCTGCAATTCCTGGAGGTAATCTATAGATAACATCCACTCTTCGTTCGCTCAATAGTTCAAGAATGTGCAACCAATCCCTCATATTCACTTTCCTCTGTTTGAAATATGTAGAGGGATCTATGCTTTCTTGATTGACACTTATAGAAAACCAAGTAATTAAAGTATATGCATACTACCAATGTATTTATATATATATATATATATCCTCTGGATATTTAATTTAGGGTAGCATTTCCATTTTTTGCAATATGTGATAATTTTTAAAAATGTGTTTACTATTTTTTTTTTTTTTACTAAGGTTAGAGTTGCACAACTTCTGTAATTAACAGCGTGTAGAGTATATTAAATAGACCTGAGTTTACTGGAAGTTTCTTTGGGGGCGGGAAGTTCCCAAATATTCCCTGATATATTTTAAAGAGGCCTTTGTGTGTATGCATCTACTGAGTGCATTGTATGTGTGTGTACATCTACTGTGGCTTTGCTCAATTAAGGTATAATCCTCTCTCTTTTTATTGCCCAAATTATGAGATTTCCAAAATTTGTATCTGCACCGAGAGAGCACGTAAATGACATAACACCATGTATTATTCTAAAACTGTAGTGTTTTATGTCAGTTTGGAATGCACTTATTGAGATGCAATGTAAATGACATTTCTTTACTGGGAGTTTTAATGTATAATTTTTTATAGGGAGAAAGATATTGATATTTTGCTGTGAGAAGACAATACATGATGAAAAAAAGGAAGATTCCAGAAACGCCATTTACATAGTTGAAAGTACAAAGAAGCATTTATTTTGTTTGTCCAAAATATCTTTAATCTATAGGCCAGAGAATAGTTTTTTGTTTGTTTTTGCTGTGTTTATTATGGTGACAAACACTTGGTTTCAGAGAAACATAGTCACTTACAATAATGGTATAGTTTCCTGGAATGCTTAAGTGGCTAACATTTAAATTTTCTTCCTTAGAAAATCCTTCCAGGCAAAATAATTTAATCTGACCACTCCTTTGATTTTTGAGATCCTTTCTAAACTTCCTGGGTACAGAGTATTTCTATATTCATGCTCATACCATTTCTACGTTGAGGAACTCAGTAAACTCAGGAAATCCTGAGTAATACATTCTAATCTTTTTTTCCTGAGCTATTATTTATCTCCTTGTGACTTCCATTCCTTGGGGCAAATATAATATATATATATACATATATATATCATTTTTGCTTGACTGCTCTCCAAATATTTAAAGAAAGTCAAGTTAACCAGCAAAAAAAGGAAGAAATATGAGACCAAAAAAAAATGTTAAGAATTTTCAAGGCTTTCTAAGGTAATCTATACCATTCCCACCAAATAAAAATTTTACAAAGTTTTTTCAGGGATGTACACACTATTCAGGCTCTGTGTGAAATGGATAAAGTTTGGGGAAAGACAAAAAACAATTGAAGTGGTCTTATTAAAATTCACTGAACAAAACTACCAACCACCCACACAAAAACTTCCAAGTGATTCCTATATTTACAATAGAGAGAAAGTAAGCACAACCTAATGACTTGATTATGGGAGAAGGTGGGCACATACATTATGCCCAAAGGACTAGTCACTGAATTTACACTGGAAAGGATTATTTTCTTACAGTACTAAGTTTGGGTGACTATATAGCACATTGGCTTTAAAAATTTGGTCCCTGAACCAGCAGCATTAGCATCACCTGGGGACTTGAGTGAATAGAAATTCTCAAGCCTCACAGTAATCATACAAAATTAAGAACTCATGTCTTGCAGCCCATGCTGCTTTAACAAGCCCCCCAGGTGATTCTGAACCATGGTATAATGGAAACAATTGATATAAAATATAATCTTTAAGTTTTGGTTGTGTTTGCACCTTTAATAAATAACAATGATGCTACCGATATTAAATCCAAGTGATACAAAGCACATAAATGCTCCCCTACCCTCACCCTGTGTCAAAGTGGTAAATAGGGAATGTGAAAATCTTGCAGCTGCTCCCCAGCAGAGTCTAAACCTAGGGTGCGTGAGGCCAAAGAAAAGACTTGAAGACAGCAATGGATACATAGATTTGTTGGGGGAACTTACTTACAGGGAATCTAAGAGCAATTGACTGGACAAAGCATCTGCTGCTGGGATCTACATGCAGCAAGGTTTTTTGTTTTTTTGTTTTTTGTTTTTTTATCATAGCAGCCAACCCTAGCAACTATCAGTGGCCCTTCACCTCCTCATGTGGCCAATGTTTCCAAGGGGATCAAGGCCTGCCACCCGGACACTCTTTGTTAGAAGGGAAACACTCCAGGTTGTAAAAATAAAAAAAAAAATAAAAGGTCACACTTCTCCCTTCTTCTCACTACATTTTCCCAGAGATGGTTCAGAATTAACAGAAAGAAATTTCTTGTCCTGTTCTTCCTGGAACCAACAACTTCCTTGGGAATAGTGTTGCACTAGTGTGGTAAATACATAATTAGTGGTCCAAAACGTGAATCATGTTTATGTGTCATGCAGATAAACTTTTAAAAAAATTATTGGTTGGGATGCCTGGGTGGCTCAGTTGGTTAAGCGACTGCCTTCGGCTCAGGTCATGATCCTGGAGTCCCGGGATCGAGTCCCACATCGGGCTCCCTGCTCAGCAGGGAGTCTGCTTCTCCCTCTGACCCTCTTCCCTCTCATGCTCTCTATCTCTCATTCTCTCTCTCTCAAATAAATAAATAAAATCTTTTAAAAAAAAGTTATTGGTTATTTATGCATGTCATATTCATTTGTGTTGTTTAAAGTACTCATTTACATTTTTGTATCCCTTTACTACATATTGACTACTTGGTAAGTTCATTAGTAATATTCTCTGTCACAAATTCTCTCCTAGTCTATGTTTGGTCTAGACTGGATTCCTTCTAAGTGAACTGTTATTCCAATGACTATTCCAATCAATCTAATAAATTTTTATATAGCCTTTTCAAAATGTCTGTTCATACTGTTTTATAATTTATTGTTCTTTTGTTGGTGGAACTATCCCTTCATTTGTTTTGTTGAGTAACTTAAATATATTTATTCAAAGATTTCAAAAAGTCCTATAAATTTCATTTCATTATTGGGATTGTTGGCTATTTTCCTAAACAATACAATTTTTCGTGTTTTCTTTTAAGATTTTTATTTTTATTTGACAGAGAGAGAGAGACACAGTGAGAGAGGGAACACAAGCAAGGGAAGTGGGGGAGGGAGAAGTAGGCTCCCCACAGAGCAGGGAGCCCGAAGCAGGGCTTGATCCCAGGATCCCGGGATCATGACCTAAGCCGAAGGCAGATGCCTAACGACTAAGCCACCCAGGTGCTCCCAATTTTTCAAGTTTTGAAATCACTTTCTGGGATCATTTTTGTGGCTCTAGTTTAAGAGCCAACATCAGTTAATCTGGCCATTCCTTTGATATCTGAGACCCTTGGTAGACAGCCCAGTCCACAGAAGAATTCCATACCCACTCTCACACTATTTCAAAGATGGCAGACTCACAAAGTCCTGAGTAATACTTCCAAATCCTTTTTTTAAATTTTAATAATATTTTATTTAACCAAATATACCTCAAATATTATTTCAACATGTAATCAAGAAAAAAAGTTCATGAATACTTTCCTTTTTCTTTTTTCATACTAAGTCTTCAGAACCCAGTGTGTATTTTTTTTTTTATTGTATGTTAAAAAAGAAGATAGTTGGAAGGGAAAAATCAAATCTTATTTTTTGAGCAATTATTTATTCCTGGGGTTTTATTTATTTCTTTTCTCCTCCTATAATCATCCTTCCATGGCTAATAGTTTTATGGTTGTCCCATCACTCCTGTGCCCTTCCCTGTCATTTCAAATGTCATTTCACAGCTCCTACCTAAAGGGAGAGTGGGAATAATACAGCCCCAATCCAAAGCCAGTAGGTAGTTTGGTTCACTTCCTGAGTGGTGCTATGTGTGGGTCTCCAGCTTCACCAGACCAATAGTTTGCTGAAATCTGCAGTATTTGGTAATGGAAACATGTTTTGCTTCCCCCCCCCATTAGACTCCTTTTTCACAATTAGAACAAGTACCCAGGCCCTATAAATACCTTTTCTATCTTATTTTCACTTTTGAAGGAATTTTAATGCTTTTACCTTGCAGATGCCTAATTTTGAGCCACCACTACCTGTTCCGTGACCTGAACCTGGCAAACTCAGCTTCAGTCCTTCTTCCCTCTTCAGAGTGTCGTTCCACCTTCAGCTCATAAATATGTTTATCTTTGTTCTTTGCCTTGCATTAGCTAGTTGGATTTATTTTATACATTATCTGTCATTGTTATGTTTTTAAAACAGAAGGAGTACATCAAAGAAAGAAAATTTAAGAACATCTTAGCTGGATATTACTTACTATGAATTTTCAAACTTGAGTCATTTCTTTCTATGGAAAAATCACAAGGTGGACATTTATCCCTCAGTTAATGGTTATGTTCAGCAGCAAGCTGCAGGAGATGAGTTGGGAGCCAAGCTGACACTTGAAATGTAGAGATATTCAGGCCTCAGCAGGACAAACAGGGCTGAGGCATCACCTGGGACCATCTGTTGTGTGATCAAGAGAGCCACAACGGCAACAATTACAGTTAATGACCAAAGTCTAATATACCAAAGATAATTAAGAATATTCTATAGAAGTAAAAGAGGCACTAATAAGAAAGAAAAAAAAAAATCTCTATACATCAAGAATGCAGCTGCCAAGAATATTCTCTGGTCTGTCTTTGGTCATGAAATGTTGGACGCATGATGTCAAATGCTTCTGACCAGTGAGGCATCTCAGTCTATCAGTAGGGCCAAGACAACAACAGCAGACTCTGCATCATGGTTCTGTTACTCAATGTTGTTCCTGCCAGTGTCATCATCTGTGTTCAATGATCTTATCCCCTATGTTGTCCTAGTTCAAGCTATGCATTGCAATAAATAACGTAAGACTGTAGTGCTTTAAATATATTCATTAGATAAGAACATTTAAAACGGGGCCTATACTTTGGAACTTGCCATTCTTTATCTTGTTTTGAAAAAGACTACCAGGAACCAAGAAACAGACTCTTCACTATAGAGAACACTGAGGGTTACCAGAAAGGAGGTGGGCGGGGGATGGGTTATAAAAGATAATGGGGATTAAGGAATGTATTTGTGATGAGCACCAAGTGTTGTATGTAACTGATGAGTCACTAGATTCTACACCTGAAACTAATATTACACTGTATGTTAACTAACTGGAATTTAAATAAAAACTTGAAGAAAATATAAAAAGAAAAAGACTGCCAGGAAGTTATAAACCATTACTAATAAACTAATTGGGCAAATTCC
Source organism: Eumetopias jubatus (assembly GCF_037043125.1). Lineage (NCBI taxonomy): Eukaryota > Metazoa > Chordata > Mammalia > Carnivora > Otariidae > Eumetopias > Eumetopias jubatus. The sequence continues at coordinate 176,472,996 of NW_028274808.1, forward strand.
AGAGATAAAATTTTGATTGATTCGAAAGAAAGGAATTCAATACTTTCAGATCAAATGCTTTTGTTTCTAAACAACATATTTTAAACAACATTGCATTAAAATGTCTTTCTTTGGACTTTAATTTCATGTTTGAGAAAATAACAAAGGCAATTTCCAGCATATTGATCCCAAGAATAAAATATTTTCAAGAGGAAACTTTTGAATCATACACTTTCTTTGATTAACAAATTTATCCCTTATATATTACATGTCTGCATTTAGTAAATTTTAGCAGTCTCTCCAGCTGCATTCCCGTATCCTCATCCATTCTGAGTTATCTGAATAGCAAAAACAAGAAAAGATTCAAATCTATTGTAAGTTTTGCCAGGAGATAACCTCCAATTCTTGCTTATTTATAGGCACTAGCTCATCAGATATGTTCTCTTAGTGTGTATTTGAGTGTGATTTCTTCAGCTTCAATATACAGTTATTTTAAAATATATAACCTTTACTTTCCCAATTCACAATACTGTTACTGAATAAATATCCTTTCAAACTTTGAAGAAAGATATAGTCCCATGAGTGAAAGCAGATTAAGGCATCTCGGTCTTATTTCTTGCTAAATGTGACACATGGAAGGTTATGTACAAGTTACAAACTCATGTATTTTCAGGGACTAAGGAATTCATGCAATAAAGGGTGATGTAGCCTTTAGGAAATTGGGGGTATCATATCACCAGAAGGTGGGGAAAATGTGAAAAACGTACCCATCCATTATTTTTAGATCCATTGCTTGGTCCACAGGTTGATAATTTTATCCCCAATTCCATTTAAAAAACTTTACTTCAAACAAAACAAAACAAAACAACAAACAAAACAACAAACAAAAACAAAAAAACTCTTTTGTCTTGGATTATTCTTTTATATTTACTCTCATTGAAAGTTGGTGAGACATGGGGTGCCTGTGTGGCTCAATCAGTTAAGTGTCTGTCTTCAGCTCAGGTCATGATCCTGGGGTCCTTAGATTGAGCCCCCATGTCAGGCTCCCTGCTCAGTGGGGAGCCTCCCTCTCCCTCCCCCTCTCCCTCTGCAGTTCTCCCTGCTTGTGCTCTCTCTCAAATAAATAAATAAAATCTTAAAAAAAAAAAAAAGTTGGTGAGACTTAAGACATTATGGAGAATTTTGTAACATCTAATTTCACACCATTAATACAATATAAATCTATGAATCTCAGGTTATTACTTATCTACAAAGGCTGTATGTAGGAAGAACTGACCACTTCCAATTAAAAAAATAATATTGTCTCTTAATCTTCCATTCAAATTAATTTATGACTGATGATATTTCCAAATTTTATTAAGATTATAAAATAATTTAGGGGCGCCTGGGTGGCTCAGTCGTTAAGCGTCTGCCTTCGGCTCAGGTCATGATCCCAATGTCCTGGGATCGAGCCCCACATTGGGCTCCCTGCCCCATGGGAAGCCTGCTTCTCCCTCTCTCACCCCCCCTGCTTGTGTTCCTTCTCTCGCTGTGTCTTTCTCTGTCAAATAAATAAATAAAATCTTTAAAAAATTATAAAATAATTTAGATGTATTTATTAACTTAGCATGGCAAATGACAAAGCATATTAATTTCTTCATTGCTGATAGTATGCTTTTATTATTATGAGCCAGGGTATGTGTAAGAGACAATCAAAATTATTACTGTTGTGGGCAGAGGTTCACCAGTGCTTAAATGTAATAGTCTAAATAATCTCATCCCAAAAAGATTGATATTAACAACTACTTGTGGGTGCATCTTTACAACTAATATCTCCGCCAAAAAGAGATGTTACTTTAAAGCAAGCTTTCTCAAATGTGGACCTTAAAGAGATTCTCATATGGTCAAGGGAGTCAAATCATCTTTATTTGCCATTTTTGCACCTCACATGTCATCCTGTGGTCTCTAGTACTACTGGTCCCCAATTTTTATCATGTTCAGGTGCCTATTTTAAAAGTAAAAGCAAGGGCGCCTGGGTGGCTCAGTTGGTTAAGCGACTGCCTTTGGCACAGGTCATGATCCTGGAGTCCCAGGATCAAGCCCCGTATCGGGGGGTCCCTGCTCAGCAGGAAGTCTGCTTCTCCCTCTGACCCTTCCCCCCATCATGTGCTCTCTCTCTCTCTCAAATAAATAAATAAAATCTTAAAAAAATAAAAAAAATAAAAGTAAAAGCAAGAATAATAAATTCAGACTTCAGCAGATAAGAGGGAACTATTTCCAGAATTTATAAAATAAATACAGAAATTATAAGAGCTACTATTAATGCCTTAATATTTGATATGCATTTTGTCAACCAAAATAGATTTTACATAACATTAAGTTTTTATAGTATATTTATTGGAAAGAATATCAGTTTAGTTTGGAAACAACTTCTGGTGGACATATTGATTCATTAGTTTATCAAAATAACTTGTTGGCAAAACATTTGCATATAAGAGAGATATTTGGAATATCACAGTATTCATTAAATCATCTGTTTCTTTTTTTAAGTTTACTTATTTTTTTTAGTAATCTCTACACCCAACATGGGGCTCAAACTCATGATCCTGAGATTAGAGTTGCATGCTCTTCTGAATGAGCCCACCAGATGCCCCTATTCTCCTTTTAATAAACAAATATTTACTCATTACCTATTGTGATACAATGTTTAGTTTTCAGGTGTATGTTACCACTGTTATGAGAAAACTAGAGTTACTCTCTCCTTTTTTCACTATTTTTTGGCATTTCTTCAGCAAATTTTTATTTTTCATCCTGTTTGTACTGAATATTTATATTTGTTTCTTAGCTGCTGTAACAAAGTATCACAAACTGGGTGGCTTAAAGCAACACAAATTTATTCTATCACCATTCCGGAAGCTAAAAGTCCAAAATCAATCTGATGGGCGTCTCATGCTCCCTCTGAAATCTATAGGGGTGAATCCTTCCTTGCTTCTTCCTGGTTTGTGGTGATTTGCCTGCAATCGTTGTTGGTCCTTGGTTTGCAACTATTACACTTCAATCTCTGCTTCCATCATCACATGGTGTCTCCTCTCTTGTGTCTCTGTCTCTTCTCTTCTTATGTGGACACGAATCATATTGGAAAAAGTCCACCTTGTTTCAGTATGACCTCATCTTAATTTGATAACATCACAAAGACCCTATTTCCATGTAAAGTAACATTCATGAGTACTGGAGGTTAGGATTTCAACATACCTTATTGAGGAACACAATAATAATGTTGAACCTTATTGAGCTCAACTCACAACAGCTTATCCTATAGCCCTCCAAATTTACATCCTTCCTGTGTGCTAAATATGCTCACCTAATCACAGTATCCCCAAAAGTCATAACCCATCCTAGCTTCAACTTGAAGTCTAAAATTTTATCTAAATATCATCAATTCAAAAAGTTCCAAATATTATTACATCAGTCATTTGAATCAGTTACGGATGAGACTCAGAGTATGTGTTCCTCTTTGTGGAAAACAAGTTATCTGCTTCTAAAATCAGTTGAGAGAATTCATAGATTAGACATTCCCGTTCCAAAAGGGAGAAATTGCAATGAATAAAGGGATCACGGGTCCCAAGCAAGATGACACCTCAGTTGGGCAAAGTCTATTAGGTTTCGGGGCCAGATAATCATCCTCTGTGTCTGGGAGCTCTGTGTTCTGGGACGGCTGGATAGCATCCTTGCTCTTTCGGCACCCTAGCATGGGGTGGGGGCAGGTCTCACCCTCTGCAGCCCACCATTGGCCATTCCTCTACATGCATGGTTCTGCCCTCACAGCCATGCTTCCTTCTTTCACTCTGACTCTGTCCCTTTCCTTCCAGGAGGGTAGCATTTCTATTGGTATAAAATTCTCAAAATTTTGTCTTTCTCCTGTGCAATTCATGAGAGTCCAAAGCGATCAGACAAGAAAGTATTCTACAGATCTTTCCTGGGTAACTGCATTTCTATTCCTGGCTTCTGCTGAGACGGTTGATTCGATCCATGCATTGCATACCTAGTCTCTTGGCAAACAATTGCCCAGCCTCAATCTTCATGTTCTCTTCAGAGCACACTTTTTTCTTTTTTTTTTTTTTTTTTTGTAATACAAATAGGCTGAGAGTTTTCCAATTCGTCAAGTGGTAGTTCTTATTTGCTTAATACTTTATTCTTCAATTTATTTCTTTCCTTTCACATTTTGTTATAAGCAATAAGGAGAAAACATGCTGCTCTTTCCACACTTTGTTTGAAGATTTCCTCAGCCATATATCCAAGTTCAGCACTTTTAAGTTCTACTTCCCCCTAAAAACTAGGACATCATTCACCCAAGTTCTCTGTCAAGGATCTCCTTTTCTTCAGTATGTTTGTCATTGCCTTCTATGACCGGATCTCACCAGAAGGAACAAATTGATGTTCTTCTCTTGTATAATAGCTGGCAGGGTTTATTTTGGGTCTTTCAGCTAAAATACTGTGAAAACAAGCACAGTGAATGTACTAACCACTCAAATGTGATTGCGAGACTGCTGAATGTTTCTTTTTTTTTTAAAGATTTTTATTTATTTATTTGACAGAGATAGACACAGCGAGAGAGGGAACACAAGCAGGGGGAGTGGGAGAGGGAGAAGCAGGCTTCCCGCTGAGCGGGGAGCCCAATGCGGGGCTCGATCCCAGGACCCCGGGATCATGACCTAAGCCAGAGGCAGATGTTTAATGACTGAGCCACCCAGGTGCCCCTGCTGAATGTTTTTTTAATATAAAAACATTAATCCTATCACTGGGGGCCTCTCTGTAAGTGGGAAGGCCCTAAGAACTGTTAATATGTACAAGGTTAAAGTTAAAAAAAATTGAAATCTGAAGATTGCTCATAAGTAGAATAACAATATTAAAAATTATAACTCACAGTTTTAAATAATCATAAATCATCATATAATGCTAATAATTTCATATCAAAACAAATGATAATTTTTGTATTTCAACTAAGGTGTCTGTGGCAGCCATGGATGTGTGCCATCTACATCTTCCTTCAAGAAAGAACTTGCTGAGAGCCATGTAGTTACCTGCCTCAAACTGCAGCCCTCATGCCAAGGCTATGCATGTGTGAGATTTTCACTGACAAAGCACGGCAGGTGTACCAGACTCCAGGTCATTTCCACCCAAGTAGGGGGTGGGCTCTTCTAATGGGCAATCTTTGCCTTGAATTCCTCCACTGACCTGGCTGAGAAAACCTCAATGAGATACCACCTCACACCAGTCAGAATGGCTAAAATTAACAAGTCAGGGAACGACAGATGTTGGCGGGGATGTGGAGAAAGGGGAACCTTCCTACACTGTTGGTGGGAATGCTAGCTGGTGCAACCACTCTGGAAAACAGTATGGAGGTTCCTCAGTTGAAATTGGAGCTACCATTCGATCCAGCAATCGCGCTACTGGGTATTTACCACAAAGATACAAATGTAGGGACCCGAAGGGGTACATTCACCCCAATGTTTATAGCAGCATTGTCCACAATAGCCAAACTGTGGAAAGAGCCAAAATGTCCATCGACAGATGAATGGATAAAGAAGAAGTGGTATATATACACAATGGAATATTATGCAGCCATCAAAAGGAATGAGATCTTGCCCTTTGCAACGACGTGGATGGAACTGGAGGGTGTTATGCTGAGTGAAATAAGTCAATCAGAGAAAGACATGTATCATATGACCTCACTGATATGAGGAATTCTTAATCTCAGGAACAAACTGAGTGTTACTGGAGTGGTTGGGGGTGGGAGGGATGGGGTGGCTGGGTGATAAACATTGGGGAGGGTATGTGCTATGGTGAGCGCTGTGAATTGTGCAAGACTGTTGAATCACAGATCTGTACTTCTGAAACAAATAACGCAACATATTTTTAAAAAAAAGAAAAAGAAGAAGATAGCAGGAGAGGAAGAATGAAGGGGAGTAAGTCAGAGGGGGAGACGAACCATGAGAGATGATGGACTCTGAAAAACAAACTGAGGGTTCTAGAGAGGAGAAGAGTAGGGGCATGGGTTAGCCTGGTGATGGGTATTAAAGAGGGCACATTCTGCATGGAGCACTGGGTGTTATGAACAAACAATGAATCATGGAACACTACATCAAAAACAAATGATGTAATATATGGTGATTAACATAACAATAAAAATTAAAAAAAAAAGAAATTCTCATAAATGAATGGCAGGCTGAAGCTCCTTGTACTGAATCCTCTTTTCTTCCAGGCTTTCCCTGCCCACTGCCATATCCTCTACCCCTTACCAATCACAAGAGTTTCCTCCTCAAAATCCATTGTACTTCTAATTACTTCCCATAATATCCAAACTGTCAGAATATTTATATCTAATTAATTACAGCTAACTTTACTTACTGGTCAAGTTACACATGCAATCAATTTTCTCCCTTCTTCTACATTAAAAAAGGTAATGCTCAATTAGATGTTGGCAGCAAGTTTTTGGGAGTATTGAATAATTTCCTGTTTCAGATTAAACATGGATCCAGAAGTTTTGCTGAGACTCACACTGATGTGTTCTTTATATAATCTGGCTGCTGCTAAATCAATAAGTACAGCATAATCAGTGAGAAAAGTGAACATTTCACCTTGGGATCCATGAATAGTTACATCCTAATGCAGTCTTTGGCCACATTTGACTTGTGGAAATATTTTTTCCTGCTGAAGAATTTGGACATCATTTTTAATGTGCCTCATAACACGTCTTTGGTTTCTTGGTCAAAAAATTAAAGGAAATAACATGTTGGAAAAGTGTCAGACTCCAGCAATCAAACTATTTGTAATAAGAAGTTCCTTTTTAAGAGCTTCCATCTTTGTAAGAAATTCTGAGCATTAAAATTCATAACTTGATTCTGAAGTAACAGATTCAGGTGATTTTAGAAAATGAACATATTTCTCATAGATACTGCTTTACCAAGACATTTAAAATCATAAATACAGATTGTCTTTGCTGGTATTATCAGTGTCATAGGAAATGATATCATCTCATTTTTCATGTCATAATTCAGAAGAAAACTTTAGCCTTGTCAGACAGCATACTTTAATATATTTCCTTTAAACGATTTAAAAAAAATGTTTTAGATTTTTTTCTAACTCTAAATTTTGTGTAAATATACACAAATTCACTGCTCCTCTTCAACAAATTTAAAAAGAGAAAGAGATCAAATAATATCTGAGCAGACTTTTCCTCAAGGGCTAACATTCCCTTCTATTTGCATTTCCCTGATGATGTGTGATATTGAGCATCTTTTCATGTTTTTGTTGACCATCTGGATGTCTTTGGAAAAATGTCTATTTATGTCTTCTGACCATTTCTTAACTGGATTATTTGTTTTTGGGGTGTTGAGTTTGATACATTCTTTGTAGACTTTGGATACTAATCCTTTTTTCAGATATGTTATTTGCAAATATCTTCTCCCATTCCATAGGTCTTGATGAAATCCCAATAGCTCATTTTTGATTACCTCAGGAGATGTGTCTAGTAATAAGTTTCTATGGCCTAGGTCACAAAGTTTGCTGCCTGTGGTCTCCTATAGGATTTTAATAGTTTCCTGTCTCACATTTAGTTCTTTGATCCATTTTGAATTTATTTTTGTGGATGGTGTAAGAAAGTGGTCCAGTTTCATTCTTTTGCATGTTGCTGTCCCAATACCATTTGTTGAAGAGACTGTCTTTTTTCCATTGGATATTTTTTCCTCCTTTGTTGAAGATTGGTTGACCATATAGATGTGGGTCCATTTCTGGGGTTTCTCTTCTGTTTCATTGATGTATGCGTCTGTTTTTTTGCCAGTACCATACTATCTTGATGACAACAGCTTTATAATATAGCTTGAAGTCTGGAATTGTGATGCCCCTTTGCTTTTCTTTTTCAGGATTGCTTTGACTATTTGGGGTCTTTTATGGTTCCATACAAATTTTAGGATTTGTTTGTTCTAGGTCTGTGAAAAATGCTGGTGGTATTTTCATAGAGATTGCATTAAATGCATAGGTGCTTTGGGCAGTCAAATATTTTAACAATATTTTTACTTTCACTCCATGAGCCTAAGATGTTTTCTTTAATTAGGTGACTAATTCAGTTTTTCTGATCTAGCTCAGGACTCAGCATGGATTTAATCCAGATCACCTTGCCCAGATGGTGTCTATTCACATTCAGTTAATTCATTTCCACTTTAGACTTTCCAAATGAAGTGTTGTGATAATTTTTCTTGTTCTGCTACAACAGTTTCTTCCTTTCCTCAATCAGCTAAAATATATATTTCCTAAAATATAGTTATATAGGCGTAGAAAATCTCCCGGAGAAAAATAGTAAAAAAAGAACAAACAAATCCTGTTTACTATACTTTGTCAAGCCATCTAGAATGTTGTTGGGCTTCCAAATGCATATGTATTTATTTTTAAATAATTAAAATTTAGAGGGGTACCTGGGTGGCTCAGTTGGTTAAACAGCTGATTATTGGTTTTGGCTCAGGTCATAATCTCAGGGTCCTGGGATCGAGCCCCTCATCAGGCTCCACACTCAGCAGGGAGTCTGCTTGAGATTCTCCCTCTGCCTGTCCCCCTCCTTGCTCTCACTCTCTCAAAAATAAATAAGTCTCTAAGTAAATAGTTACAGTTTAAAGAAATGAACAAAATTCAAGGCAACTCCTTCACAAAGAAAAAATGACTATTGGCTTTGGATGTTTATAAATAATTTCTTTGTACATATATGTTTACAAACAAATTCAAATTGCAGGCTCAATTTAGTACCCAGAATTTTTACTGTGCATTATATTTACCATGCACTATATTAACATAGGGTTAACAATGTTCCATAAATTTAATTATAATTTATGGTGGGTTTCTTTCTATGATGTACTATTATCTGGGAGTGTGCTGTTTTCCCCTGGCTTCATGTTCTTTGCAGAAGTAAACTCTATTATGATACTTCTCACTTATTGCTTCTACATATTCATGAATTTGAGAGAAAAAAAGGGCTTGTGTGTCTCAGCAACTTATGGGATATCTTTTGATATCTACATGCCTACACATATTATGTGCATGCAGCATGCATGCAGTATATTATGCATGCAGTAAAAAGGTTAGCTCCTTTTCTGCAGAGGCCTGAAAATGTGAGACAGTGCCCGAGTAGCTGAATTCGTCTAATTCAAGTTTCCTACAGATCTAGGGCTTATTGATTTTCATTTGCCTGCCTCCGTTTCCATTTCTCAATCAGTTCAAAATTTTGGTACAGAAAAGATTAAGTTATTTATTAAGCTTTTTAAAAAAATCTAACAATCACAATGTACTTATAAATTTATTATTTTTTATTGTTCCGTTAATCACCATACATTACATCATTAGTTTTTGATGTAGTGTTCCATGACTCATTGTTTGTGCATAACACCCAGTGTTCCACGTAGAATGTGCCCTCTTTAATACCCATCACCAGGCTAACCCATCCCCCGACACCCCTCCCCTCTAGAACCCTCAGTTTGTCTTTCAGAGTCCATCGTTTCTCATGGTTCGTCTCCCCCTCTGACTTATTGCCCTTCATTCTTCCCCTCCTGCTATCTTCTTCTTCTTTATTTTTTCTTAACATATATTGCATTATTTCTTTCAGAAGTACAGATCTGTGATTCAACAGTCTTGCACAATTCACAGCGCTCACCATAGCACACACCCTCCCCAATGTCTATCACCCAGCCACCCCATCCCTCCCACCCCCCACCACTCCAGCAACCCTCAGTTTGTTTCCTGAGATTAAGAATTTCTCCTATCAGTAAGGTCATATGATACATGTCTTTCTCTGATTGACTTATTTCACTCAGCATAACAACCTCCAGTTCCATCCACGGTGTTGCAAATGGCAAGATCTCATTCTTTTTTATGGTTGCATAATATTCCATTGTGTATATATACCACTTCTTCTTTAACCATTCATCAGTCGATGGACATCTTGGCTCTTTCCACAGTTTGGCTATTGTGGACATTGCTGCTATAAACATTGGGGTGCACGTACCCCTTCGGATCCCTACATTTGTATCTTTGTGGTAAATACCCAGTAGTGCAATTGCTGGATCGTATGGTGGCTCTATTTTCAACCGTTTGAGGAACCTCCATACTGTTTTCCAGAGTGGCTGCACCAGCTTGCATTCCCACCAACAGTGTAGGAGTGTTCCCCTTTCTCCACATCCCCGCCAACATCTGTCGTTTCCTGACTTCTTAATTTTAGCCATTCTGACTGGTGTGAGGTGGTATCTCATTGAGGTTTTGATTTGGATTTCCCTGATGCCGAGCAATGTTGAACACTTTTTCATGTGTCTGTTGGCCATTTGGATATCTTCTTTGGAAAAATGTCTGTTCATGTCTTCTGCCCATTTCTTGATTGGGTTATTTGTTCTTTGGGTGTTGAGTTTGATAAGTTCTTTATAGGTTTTGGATGAGAGCCCTTTATCTGATATGTCATTTGCATATATTTTCTCCCATTCTGTTGGTTGTCTTTTGGTTTTGTGGACCTTTTCTTTTGCTGTGGAAAAGCTTTTTATCTTGATGAAATCCCAATAGTTCATTTTTGCCCTTGCTTCCCTTGCCTTTGGCGATGTTTCTAGGCAGAAATTGCTGCGACTGAGGTTGAAGAGGTTGCTACCTGTGTTCCCCTTTAGGATTTTGATGGACTCCTGTCTCACGTTTAGGTCTTTCAACCATTTGGAGTCTATTTTTGTGTGTGGTGTAAGGAAATGGTCCAGTTTCATTCTTCTGCATGTCGCTGTCCAATTTTCCCAACACCATTTGTTGAAGAGACTGTATTTTTTCCATTGGACATTCTTTCCTGCTTTGTCAAAGATTAGTTGACCATAGAGTTGAGGGTCCATTTCTGGGCTAAATTTATTTTTTGAAATGCTTATCATTTCTCATGTTTGGTTACCCTAAATAAATATGATAAAAATTTTGCAAATAAATTATTGTGTATGTGAAAAATGATTTTAGATCGGAATTCCAGAAGGGGTTTATTACATCAGGATGCAGGAGGATCGGTAAGTTTTCTGAAAAACAGCATAAAATTATTCTTTATTATAATTTAAACAGAATTTGAAAAGACAGCCCATTCATTATCCTTATCTATGTTGATGCTTGCTATTTTTGAAAATCTTGCTAAGTTGATCAACTATGTAATTATTTTCTATCTGAATTTCATTGATTAGTGACATTGTAAAATATGAAATGATTAATAAGCAATTTTCTTTTTTGCATCCTCAAAAAAAAAACCTTTAAAAAATTAGAATGACCTCTGTTCACTCCATTAACTTTCTGTTCTCATTTCCTGTTACTTTCCCAACTACTTATTATGACCACAGTGGCTTGTTTTTTAATGTGTGCATAAAAAATCTGTATGTATATAGATTTAAAGATTTCTCCTGCCCAAAATTTGATAATAATTTATACAGTGTTTGTATCCTATTATTTTCACGTCATGAGTCTTTATCTTATGCTAGTACATTTATTTTTGCAAATAAGATCTTTAAAATCTGCACTATTTCCATTCTACCACAATTTTTGTATGTTACATTATTCCCAGTCATTTATGCTTGCATTTAGACAGAAATAAACATCTCTAAATTTCCTGTGAAAATTTTAAAAACCTCCTTATATATTGGTAATTTAATTTTTATAAGGTGTTTCATCTAATCGCTACCTCCCACCATTATGATTTATTAATTATTTTTTAAAATTAGCATACATTTATTATGATGAGCACTGAATAATGTATAGAATTGTTGAATCATGCTATATTTTATCCCTGAAATTAATATAACACTGAATATTAATTACATTAGAATTAAAATTAAAAAACATAATAAAAATTAGCAAATTTACTCTGAAAAATATAGTTATTATTTAATTGTTCATCTTCTAATAGTATTATTAGTAGTATATATAGCTGATATTATTGTTCTACTTGCAGTTTTTTTGTGTGTGAAGTTCCTGTTTATTTCATTTGCCCAGTTTTTAAATCAATGTTTGCATTCTTTGAAATTTTCAAATACATAATTAACATTTTTGACTTCTTATTTGTTCAAAATATTATGCTACCTTTATTTCTTTGGTTTGTTTACTTACACATTTACAAATGGTAATATTATGTGTATATTTTTTCCTAATACTTTTTCTATGTCTTTCTTACTTATGACATATTATCCCAAACTGACTGATGATATATTATGTTATATTAGTATTTGATTCTAGTTGTTTTATGCTCTTAATTTTAGATTAACTCTTTAATTTAGCTGGTATATATTTTGGATGATCATATAATGATCAGTTTCTTTTCAAAAATTATTAATTAAAAATATATTGCCTGCTTATATCAGAATTTTATTTAGCATATATTCAATCCATGTATTTAAGGAGCCACGCTTAAGAATAAAAATCTTATTCCATAAATTACCTAAGCAATAGGCCATAGACTATATAAAACAAGAATAAGCAGTCTTGAAAACAAAATCTGTTAGATTAAAATGAAACTACCACATGAAAAAAAATTGTACTTGAAGTATTGAAAAATAAACTGAAAATATGGATATCAAACTAAAAACTATGGAATATATTGGCAATATTTAAATGCACTATAAAGAGATGGTAATCACATAAATAACTTGTATTCAAGTTATTACATAAAGAAAGTCTGAAGAGAGCCTTCTAGAACCTGAAAGGAAAATATATAAATTTAAATGATCAGAGAGAGAGAAAATAAGGACAAAACAAAAATCCAGGAGATATATTTGTAGTTAAATAATTGAAGAATATTTGATGACAATTTATTAAAACTATTAAGTAACAAGATGTATTGAAAATAATCACTGGAGTACCCAAACCAACATAAATTAAACTAAACTGAACTAAACTAAACTAAACTAAAAAAAAAAAAAAATTAAAAAAGACCTTATTATAACCAAATAGAAAAATTACATTTCAAAAATCCTGCAATTATCCTTTATAAAAAATTACTCTTAAAAAAATGAGAAAGGGTCACCTGGGGGGCTGAGTGTGTTAAGCATCTGCCTTTGGCTCAGGTCATGACCCCAAGGTCCTGGGATTGAGCCCCGCATTGGACTCCTTGCTCAGAAGGGAGCCTGCTTCTCCCTCTGCCTGCCGCTCCCCCTGCTTGTGCTCTCTCTCTGACAAATAAACAAAATATTTAAAAAAATAAAAAAAATAAATTAATTAAAAAATGAGAAAAGCACATGTTCCACATGTAAGAAGCTTGGAAGTCATCAAACCATCCTAAGAACAAATAAGTAGCTGAACAGACTAAAATATCACCAACTTTTCTTGGATCCTTTAGAGAGGTGAGGACACAGGGCACTCCGCTGTCTGCAAGCCTGGAGAAACAGAGGAACATAAAGCAGAGTCACAAGTGGAAACTGCTGTGGAAACTAGTGTCAGAGGTACGGAACCCTTAACTGTAATTTATGAATTGCTGGAGGCCTTGTTTGGACATCTGTGAACATTAAAGACTCCCAGGAAAATAATCCATAGGAAAATGAAATACTACTACAAACCTATTAGAATAATATATATATATATATATACATATATATATATATTTTTTTTTAATCTGACAATACCAACTGCTAGCAAGGATATAGAGCAACAGGAATTCTCACTCATTGCTGGTGGGTATGACAAATGATGCAGTCCACTTGGGAAGAAAATTTTGTAGCTTTTTATTAATCTAAACATAGTCTTACCATATGATTCAATTATAGTGCTTCTAGGTATTTATCCAACTTATTTGAAAATCTATGTCCACATGAAAACCTGCGCATGAATGGAAGCAACTAAGTTGTCATATAACAGGTGAATGGATAAAATAACTATGGTATATTTGTACAATAGAATATTTTTAACAATGAAATGAACTATTAAAATATGGATGCGGATGGACTTTAAACAAACTTTGGTAAGTGAAAGAAGCCAATCTGATTCCAATTATATGACATTTTAAAAAAGCCAAAACTATAAATATGGTAACCAGATCAGTGGTTAGGTATCAGGTGTGATGCGACATAGGTAAGGTGAAGTAAGTGAAGTGCAGGGGATTTTTTTAGGTTGGTGGAACTATTTTTTTTTTTTTAGGATATTTATTTATTTATTTGAGAGAGAGAGAGAGAGAGCATGGGGGGAGGGGCAGAGGGAGAGGAAGAAGGAGAGAATCCCAAGAAGACTTAACACTATGCATGGAGCCCAATGTGGGACTTGATCCCGTGATGACACTGAGGTTATGACCTGAGCCAAAGCCAAGAGTCTGTTGCTTAACCAACTGAGCCAACCAGGTGCCCTGGTTGGTGGAATTATTCTATAAGATACTGTAATGATGGATATATGACATTATGCATTTGTCAAAATCCCAAAAATTTAATGGCAAAAAGTGAAACTTAAGGTATGTTAATTTTTTAAAAAAATCTTAGGATTTTGAGGAATATAGGAAGGTATGCAGATTTTGACAAGACAATCTAATTGTATTACAAATATATGCAACAACTTTGCTGAAGCAGATGAAGGAAATGGTGCTTATATATGATTTTAGAAACGTCTAGAGTCTGTAATACTAATGGCAAAAGGATTTGCATGTAAGCACTGTATTTTAATTGATAAAGTTTTTCCCAGTGGGAGTAGAGGTTAATTATCCTAATATGTCATAAATGTATACTGAAATTGAAAAATTAAGTAAGTGGAGAAAAATTGGTAGTATCCAGGTTTGTTACTGTTGGAGTGGCAACTTACAGATCTTCAAGGGGAGAAGGCTACAACGATCCATGTGTCAGTGGATTAGAGATGAAGATGTTAGTATGAACTCATGCTTGGCTTCATATAGGTACAGATGGTTGCACTAGAAATATTTATACATATGTATATATTCACATGTTGGTTTACACATGTACATTGTCTTTGTCTGCCAACCAAAAATCTGTAGAAGCAATGACACTTCAGTAGCAAGAAGGACACATAGCACTCAGATCTTGGTTCCTAATATCGTTCTTCAGTAAAATGAGTCAGAGTTCCTTGAACAAATGGACGATTCCAGCTTTGGATTATGTGATTATAAGATAAGCCTGGAGCATATTGTAGTGTCAGAAAGCAAAGAAGAACAAGGAGAGGAGAGGAGTAGAGAGGAAGAAGGGAAGGAAAGAAGACAAACACCATATAGATGAAGTTAAATCAAGGGGACACAGGACCCAAATGAAAGAATTCCTCAATGGTTAAAACTGGAAAAATTTGTGCAACAAAATACATAAATTAGTATTGGATTGTGAGCCAAAATATAAAATAAATATGTATGAGTCCATACTTCATAAATGAACGATTGAAGAAATAAAGGGATAAGAATAAAAAAATCCGGGCGCCTGGGTGGCTCAGTTGGTTAAGCGACTGCCTTGGGCTCAGGTCATGATCCTGGAGTCCCGGGATTGAGTCCCGCATCGGGCTCCCTGCTCGGCAGGGAGTCTGCTTCTCCCTCTGACCCTCCCCCCATCTCATGTGCTCTCTCTCTCTCATCCTCTCTCTCTCTCAAATAAATAAATAAAAATCTTTAAAAAAAAAAGAATAAAAAAATCCTTCTATGTTGTATTCTACATAATTATGCAAATATCCTGACTTCAGTGAGGGGTGACTTGGATCCCTCTCTTTAAGTGTGGGCTGTGCATAGTGACTTCCTCCCAAAGAGTACAGTATGGAAAGGGTAAAAAGAATAATATCTTTATAGCAGAAAAAGCTGACAAACACTACATCAGTCAAGGGATCAAGGTCAATATTGAATCAGATAAATCATGTTGATAGTATTTGCCCTTTATATGATAAGATTAAAATGGTAATTTACTTTTGTGGTCTTTTTCTTCATAAGCCATAACCCTAGCCTAATTATGACAAAAACACTGGAAAATTCTGATTTTGTAGGAGCATCTTACAAATAATTTAAAAAAAACTAAAAAACTAAAAACAAAACTGGCCAGGACTCCTCAAAAATGTCAAGGTCATTGGAAAGAAAAAAAAAATTAAGAAGCTGTCACAGAAAGTGGAGCCTAAGAAGAAACAACAAATGTCTTTAAGAAGACACAGTGGTATCATTAGGGAGGAAAAAAAATAAATGAGGTAAAATCAAGGAAATCTCAATAAATTATGGATTTTAGTTAATAAATAATCTATCAATATTTGTTCATCGGTTCACTGACCATAGCAAATGCATCATGCTAATATAAGATGTTAACACTAGGAGAAACTTGGGGGTGGTAGTTAAGGGGAGCTCCCTATACTGTCAAAGCTGGGGACATCACAATTCTGGACCTCAAGTTATATTACAAAACCATAGTACCTAAAACAGTATGGTATTGGCATAAAAATAGGCACAGAGATCAATGGAACAGAATAGAAAACTCAGAAATGGACCCACGACTATATGGTCAATTAATCCCCAACGAAGGAGGCAAGAATATACAATAGGAAAAGTCTCTTCAGCAAATGTGTTGGGAAAACTGGACATCAGCAAGCAAAAGGATGAAAGTGGACCACTTGCTTGTACCAGCCACAAGAATAAATTCAAAGTGGATGAAAGACCTAAATTTGAGACCTGAAACCATAAAAATCCTAGAGGACACCATAGCCAGTAACCTCTTTGACATTGGCCATAGCAATTTCCTTCTAGATATGTCTCCTGAGGCAAGGGAAACAAAAGAAAAAATAAACTATCGGGACTACTCATTTCTTTAAAAAATAACTTTAAAACTCTTATAAAGAATAAAGTCAATGATAATATAAAATGAAAAACAAAACAAAACTTATAGATCAGTATGATATCAAAGCTGAATTTCCCAAGCCAGTTCCAAGTTTCTTCCCCTCCCCAGCTTGAGATGCCTCCAGCCTGTTCTGCTAGAGGAAAGGTGGGCTTCTCTAGTTTGACCACTCTTACCTTTCGGTTGTTCAGAGCAATTCACTTTGCTGCCTTTGCATCTCTGAAGTAGGAAAGGAAGAAAAGTGATGAAGAGATAAAATGATAAAATTCTGACATCTAGAAACCACACAAGAAGGAAGAACCTGGACTGGAGTCTGGAAAGATTATTTTTAGAGGAAAATTTTGACATGGTATATGTCACCATAAGTGATGGGTATTACTTAATATTTTTAGCCTAGAATAAGGTAGTGAATTAAAATGATGCATACTGAGATTTCCTTTTGGGGGTTAATGCCCCCACTTACCAGCCTATCTGGGTGTCATTGTCTGCAAACAGCTCACAGCTGGACTAGTCCACAGAAGTTACCCTGAGTCACCTGGAGCTGCTTTACCAAAGTTGCTTGGAGCTGTCACACCTGAAAGTGGACACCTTTTGTCAGTGAATAATGTGAGCATGTAAAACTTTCTGTGCCCTGAGTCAGAACATTTAGTTGATGCCCTTTATGCTCGTAGGCTTTTCTTGGGATCAGGATAAAGCTAGACTTAGTTGATGCCTTGGTTTGCTCATTTGCATCCCTCATCCTATCTCTACTCTGTTCTGTACAGTTTCATCTGAGCACATTCCCTTGGTAATCACTTGCACAAGAATCTCTGTTTTAGTATATACTTCTAGAGAATCCACCTAAGAGAAAGCAAAAAAGTGCCTCAAACTTTGTACCTACATCTCCTTTCTCCTGTTGTATGTGTGGCTTCATCCAATGTCATTCCAATTTTTATGATGAAGCCACCTTGCCTCCTCCAACTAAAATTTCTCACTGCCTTCAGTAAAAATAAATCCTCGAAGTATTTTTTATTTTCAGCTTGACTGAAATTCAAAAAGAATCATTAACAGTGTTATCTAACTAGGACAAGATTTAAATATATTTATTTAAATATATAAATCTATACTTACATATTTATATATACTACATATTCTTAACATGAGACTAAATATATGCAGAATATAATGCATACCTATGTATGTAAATACATACATATAATTATACAATAAACATATAATACACATATATTCATATAGTCAAATTTTAAGTACAATTCACATTTAATATAACAGGATAAATTTTATTTATTATTTGTAGACGCCAATAATAAATTCACTTAGTTTAATATTAGCATTATGACAACTATAAATAAAGGACTTTTGCAAAATTTAGAGAAGATAATTTCCAAAACTGCAGTATTCACTTCAGTTTTCTTTAGAATATTATTTTTTTTAATGAAGAAAACAGGGAGGCTTTTTGTTTCAATAATGAAAGGCAACAACATGCCAGAAATGCAATGTTGCCTCCAGTATGGTAATATATTTCTTTTGAAGACTGTTTTGCTGTGGACAGAACATAGTTTAAATCCTGAGTACACAGGAGACAGCAGTTGGCATGTGCTCTTTAGTTGGACAACTCAACTTAGGTTTTATACAGCTCAGCATATCTTTATTAGTACATCAAGCACTGTTACTGCTCAGAATAGAAGGAACCGTGCTTAGGTATTCATGAGAGGAGGAGTAGTTAAGTAGAAAGTTTCTATAAAATGTAGACTGTTAAAAAGGCATACAGTTTGGTGATTTCCTCTTTTCCCCACCACCTCAGCCAAATGGTAATTCCAAAATTAATTTGTTAAAATGATTATTTTGATTCAAGTAGTAAAAAGACACACTTTAAGTACTGAATAAATGCAAGATACTGTGTTAGGTCCTAGGTTTGCAGAATTAAATGAGACATATAACTTTTCATTAAATATATATTTTTTTCTTTAAAAATCGTCCTGGTTTATGGGACGCCTAGGTAGCTCAGTCAGTTAAGCTTCTGCCTTTGGCTCAGGTCATGATCCCAGGGTCCTGAGATCAAGTCCTACGTCGGGCTCCTTGCTCAGCGTGGAGCCTTCTTCTTTCTCTGCCTGCCACTCCCCCTGTTGTGCTCTCTCTCTCACTCTCTAACAAATAAATAAATAAAAATCTTTCAAAAAGTAAATAAATAAAAATAAAAATCCTCCTGGTTTATATCTTTATGGAGTAAATAGTTGTGTTTGTTTTTTTTTTTTCTATACAGGCTTCGTTTGACTTCTCTATTTTTTTAAGAGATGTTCTACTGAAACTTCTGCTGTTAAAAGTCATATACTCTCTTTTCAACAGAAGGTATATAGAAGTTATAAACCAAATCATTTTCAGATACCTTAGTCTTGGATCCATTGTCGTCTTTTTAATCTAATCCTACAGTACAACCAGAGATTCATTCTCACAAAATGAAAATGATTATACATTCAGTTTTGCCACAGAGGTATTTGAATTCATCAGCACATTGCCAACATCTATGAAAGCAGGACTTGGACTTGATAACCATCAATACAAGTTAAGTTTCCTACATTGATGATACCATGATAATTGCCTCCTTACAAGAAGACGCTCAGCAAAATTTAGGTACCTTAGTCACCAATATGACAAATAGAGACCTCTGAAAACTTTGAGTAAATTTGATGTCCAACCCAATTTTTGAAAAAATCTGGGGATCGAGCAACCAGAGAAGTTTTCCAAAGTGTAAGCAATTTACGAACTTGCACAGATATTATCAATAAGCAAAAAGCTCAGAGGCTATTAAGTTTCTTTGGTTTTGGGTAAAATCGTATTCCTCAAATGGAAATCCTGTTGAATCCATTTACAAAGTTGCCAGAAGGAAATCTAAATCTGAATGTGTCTGAAGCAAGCATTAAATTATTTCCAGAGGAGGTGGTACAGGCAATCCCACTAGGACCTTGTGATCTGGCAGTTGAGATAGTATTAGAAATATCTGTAATTAGAACATAGGCAGACTGGACTTTGGAAAAATAGTGCTACTTTTGGGTTTAGTATTTGAAAGACAATTGCTAGCTTGTTATTGTTTATTGTTCCAAACTCTCCATGCTTCTGAAGGGTATCGGATAATTCTGAGAACAGAAGTACTCAATCATATTTGATTAAGGTCTGAGAAACATTTAAATAATAAGGGAGCAGTACACCAAAGCTCTCACGTAATGTGGAAATGGTATATTGCATAACATTCTAAAGAATGGATTATAGGGCTAGTGCACTGCATAAATGAAAAAGTAGCATCACTGCCTGTGAAGTCAACCATAGAACTCTCAAAGGCATCCCCACTGCCATTGCTGTGTGGTCTGAATTCTGTGACTCCTTCTCGTCCAAGTCAAAACATTCTACCTGATTCACAGATGGAACTGCCTAGATGGAAGACTAGGTTGTTCCTTGAAATCAGCAGGATTATGACTGTAGGCTATAAAACTAGATTGAAGAAGATAAGGGCAAGTCTGAGCAGTGAGCAGAGATACAAACTTTATTTAATAATAGAAGAAAATTAGGCATCATTTTAAGGAAATCACATGGATTTTTATGCTCTCTTGGACTCTAGTCAATGGATTTGCTATATTGCCATGCATACAAGCTTCAATGATTGGACAAAAGTGAACCTCCTAAATGGTATGCATTTGTGAAATTTTTTCTGGGTATTATTCTTGGGAAGAATTATTAATATTAATCTCTCTGTGCCTCTACTTCCTCATCTATAAGATTAATATTTATAGATAATATTATTTTCTATTCTCAGGAAGAAATAGAGTAAGTTATGGGGATACCCAACAATAACATAAAAAGGAAACAAAAAATAAATATAATCCACTTCCCATCTCAGAGATTGCAATGTTAATACTGATGTCTGAGTCCAATTCCTTGGTAATTACCTGGGTTCATAAAATAATTGGACATGCTATGCTTAGGCTGTGCACCCATGATCGTAGAGATGACTAATTTCTCTTGGCTAAACGAAATGACTAATATAAAGAACATACTCAATGTCAACAAGAAAAGAATAATTTGAAAATAGAGGGGGTTAAAATTATCAAAGGATACAGATCCGTGCATAGCTGGAATACGAACTATGTCAGAACACAAATGGTAGTCCCATGGAGCTACAAGTGTCTGTTAACATATTTACATCTAATATACTCTAGATGCTATTTATTCTGTAACAGAAGTAACCTTAGAGAATAGAATTAAAGCTTTGTAACAGCAAATTATTAGTTCACCCTTTAACCCAAGATAGATTTCTTCTGATCGAAGTATACATTCAATGTTACCAATGTGCAAAATGGACAAGGAGACACTATTAAATGATTTTCTTTATCCTTTAACATCTACAGAGCTAATAAAATGTTTGTTACTCAAAATAGGTGATACAAAAGGCATGGTTAAAGTGAGTAAGTTAAATTGAATATAGAGGAAATATATATGGAGAGAGTACTACTCTGAAAAATTTCTAGAATCAGGAAGTGTAAATAAAGGAATAAGAGAAAATGCAAATATACAACTAATTGTCTTTCCTACATAACAGCTTTTTTTTTTTTTTTCCATTTTGCCTTACTCAGTAGTCTTGGGCAACATTTAAATTTATGTGTACCCACAGAGACTTATATTAATGCAAAAGATGCAGTATCATTGGACTTTACAGCATATAATCCTCAAGGCACTTGGGAATGGATAAATATTAACCCCATCTAGCCAACTTATGGCAAACCGTGAATGCAGCTCCATTACCAAGTGTCAGGGACAGTCAAACTCTTTGACATCTGCTTGCGTATATGACTAAGTAAACTAATTAACAAGTTTGCCATTATTACCTGCTCTGTGGGTAAATAGTGCACCTGATAAAGCAGAAAGTCTAGCCATAGCAGGAAATGGTGAGGGTCAAATAGATAAAATAAGGAAACAGGCAGATACCATAGCAGATGGCAGAGATGGTCATTAATTGATTTCAATCTGAGGGAAAGATGCCATCATGATAGCCTTATGTAACCAGGTCAGTGCAAGAGAATAGTACTCTTAGCTATTTCTCTTGTATCTGTAATTTAATAATGACTGCTATTAGAACTTTCCAAATTTATTTCCTTGTAGAAAGAAGATGGGATTTTTGTTGGCTTAAAACATTCCATAAATCTACCATGTATATAGCCTAAAGTAAAGATGTGAACCTGTGTCAGCTAATGACTCCATATATGGGAAGTTGACTACAATTCCCTGTTCATGGTTTTTCAGTTGTATTTACCATTCTGCTAAGTTTTCATTTGACCCAAGGACAATATTTACCAATGAATCAAATAGTATGGAGGATGTTGAAGAGTGGAGCTTTTAATCCCTGAACAGAACAGTAACTAATTAGGTAGCTATCCAATAATTCATACACAGGAGAAGCTCGGGTGGCATGGGGGTGATGGGGATGGGAAAAAAAAGAAAAGAAGATAGGTGGCCTGGTGTAATCTTGTAAATATGCTGAAAATTGAGCTCTTGGAAAATAGACCGATGATATTTGATATAGTCTTCACCTAAGGAATAATTTTATTAGCACATCACTGGTTTAGTATTTTTTGTGGTAAACAAATCATAATCTAAAGATTATGGAGGAGCATGACTACTTGGAAAATGCCATGAACACTATCCAACTATTCGAACATGAAATGGAAATAAATAATAACCTGAGTTAGGTCAATCACATTTTCACTCTTCGGGAATTATAGTCAAGAAGCACACAAAGAAGTTGACAATGAAAACAATTTTCCAAATCACTTGATTTAAAATTGTAACTTACTTCCAAATTCATTTTTTACCACACTAGTCTTCTGTTTTTTTTTCATAATTCTTATTACAACCTACTATAGTATATAATTTACTTTTAATTGTTTATTATCTACTGGCTGTCTTTTTTCACTATAATATAAGATGCACAAAAATGGGAACCTATTCTTGCTTTATTGATTTATACTAAATCAATTTATTAGTGAAAAGTCTGCAATAGGTGCACAGAAATATTAATAAATGAATGAATGAATGAATGTGTTCAAAGCAACGACGTTGCAGTCTAGAGCTACCATGGACCACGCGAGAATTAAAAGTATGGGGATTCTGGATGGTGTTAAGAGTTTGTATTTAGGGGCACCTGTCTGACTCAGATGGTTAACCGTCTGTCTTCGGCTCAGGTCATGATCTCAGGGGCCTGGGATCAAGCCCCACATCAGGCTCCTGGCTCAGCGAGGAGCCTGCTTCTCCTTTTCCCTCTGCCTCTCTCCCTGCTCATGCTTTCTCTCTCTCTCTCTCTCTCTCTCTCTCTCTGTATCTCTGTGTCTCAAGTGAATAAATAAATAAATCTAAAAAATAAAAGAGTTTGTATTTATATGAACTATAGAAGTAAGAAATCAGAGAGAGAGAAGGAAGAAGAAGAAAAAAGATTAGAGAAGAGGGGAAGAAAAGTAGAAAAAAGGAAAAAATGTAGAGGATTAACTCATCTTTACAGTTGTTTTAGTTGTTGTCCTTATGATCCTTCATTGCTTATCTTTCTGAACTCCTAAGGAATTCTCTAAGAGATTCCCATATATAAACACAATAAATCACATATTTCCCAAACATTTAAAAAGTGGATTTCCAGTTCTTGACACAAAAAGGCCTGATGAGAAAGACTAAGTCCCCTGAAATTTACTATGCAGTATTTTTCTCTAGTTCCATAATAACATGAAAAATAATAGCAGCAAAATCATTTTGATAGTAAGCAAAGGTGTTCTCACTTTTTACTTAAAATGAATGCAATCCTTGTACATTTCAAATTCTTTAATTTGATACTTTTGGAGATATGTGCATTTTTCTTATTTCCAATAAAAGATATTAAAATTAAAATCAAGGATTTTAGGAGTTATTTAGTAACATGTTACTTCTAGTCTACAATAGTTACAATTAGAGTTGACTGTCTTTTTCTTTTGACCTTGCAGAAATAATAAATGTTAATGAGGCACTCTTATTTTTGTGTGTGGAGTAGTTCATATGCAAAAAAACCCAAAAAAACAAAAAACAAAACACATTAAAATTCACCTGCTAACATCTGTGGTGTCCACAGACCTTGCACAAAGAGTTGAATGTTTTACTCTCAATGATGCACAAAAATATCCTTGCGTTGACAAAATATAAACTTGTAGCTCCGACACTTCAATTATTATAAAAAAAGATAATGAAAAAATCTAAATTAGATATAAATCAAATGACTTTATTTTTTTTAAGATTTTATTTATTTATTTGAGAGAGAGAGAATGAGAGAGAGCACGAGAGGGAAGAGGGTCAGGGGGAGAAGCAGACTCCCTGCTGAGCAGGGAGCCCGATGCGGGACTCGATCCTGGGACTCCAGGATCATGACCTGAGCCGAAGGCAGTAGCTTAACCAACTGAGCCACCCAGGCGCCCCAATCAAATGACTTTAAATGAGGATTCTGTGAAACAACTAAAAAAATCAGATAATTTGGTGAAGGCCACTGAATACTAGAGTTGGAGTTTATTCTCTTATTCAGCACTCACTAATTAAGCTTTGTAGTGTTTTCTTCTTAATTTGGTTTTACTATTAAGGAATTGATACTATAATGGTTTATCTAGGATAAGTTTTGGATCTGTTAAAATAGAAGCAAAACAAGTCAGGCAGACTACTTCAGTGCCACTGAAGTTCATTGTTCCTTGCGAATAAAATAGAAAAAGTGTATTTTATTAAGGAAACTAAAATAAGTGAAATAACCCAAAACATTCATAATTTGAATGGCCTTTCCTCTAAACATGTGTGACGGGTAGAATAATTGACTCACCCTTTTAAAAAAAAAAGGCCTAGATGAACAGGAAATCTTGAAATTCTGCCCAATTAGCATGAATATTGGAAAATGCTAAATCTGGGAAGTTTATTATAAGGACTTTTTTGTTTCTATATAAAATAATGTATGTATTAGTCAGAGCCAGTGCATTTGTTGTTACTGGTAATGACTAAAAATTTTACAACTTGGATAGCAGAAATAAGCCTATTGCATATATCTTTTAATTGGAAAATGCTGATTGGACATATGACAATATTCTCCCCCTCCCCTGGGTTAGGATTTTATTAATACTATTGGAATTTTGCAAATACTGGCATACCTCATTTTATTGTGCTTTGCAGATATAACTTTTTTAAAATTAATTGAAGATTTAGGACACCCCTGCATCAAACAAGTCTGTTGGCACCATTTTTCCAACAGCATTTCCTTATTTTATGTCTCTGTATCACATTTTGGTAGTTCTCACAATATTTCAGATTTTTTTATTATTATTATATTTGTTATGGTGATCTGTGATCAGTGATCATGACTCACTGGAAGCTCAGATGATTGTTAGCATTTTTTAGCAATAAAGTGTTTTTAATTTTTTTATTTTTTTAATAAAGTGTTTTTAAATTAGAAGGAGAAGGAGAAGAAGAAGAAGAATGGAAACACAAAGATGTCCACATCCTAAATCCCTGAAGCTGTGATTGCTATTTTATGGGGAAAAGGGGAATTGAGGTTGCAGATGAAATCAAGGTTACTAATCAGCTGACTTTGCAATGAGATTATCTGGATTTCTTTCAGGTGGACTTAATGTAATCATAAAGATTCTTTAAATTGAAAGAGAGAAGAAGAAGAGGAGGCCAGAATGAATCAGGTTAGTATAACCTAAAAATATCGTTGTTGACTTTGAAGTTGGATGAAGAAAACCATAAGCCAAGGAAATGTGGGCACCTAAAATAGCTGGAAAACAAAAGAATAGATTCTCCCAGAGAGCCTCCAGAATGAACACAGTTGTGTTGACACTTTGATTTAAGCCTAGCATGACCCATTTTGGACTTTTGATCTCCAGAAACCATGAAATAAATTTGTGTTGCTTTAATTCATACTTTACAGTAATTTTTACATCACCCATAGAAAATTATTGTGCCAAGTCTCTTACCTGGGACTCTATCCCCTGAAACTAGAATTCCTTTCTAGATGTCCTTCTTACTCAGACTTGGGTAACTTTATCTTTCATTCTTTCCCTTTATTCACCT
This sequence comes from Eumetopias jubatus, assembly GCF_037043125.1. NCBI lineage: Eukaryota > Metazoa > Chordata > Mammalia > Carnivora > Otariidae > Eumetopias > Eumetopias jubatus. Next base: position 176,498,882 of record NW_028274808.1, read on the forward strand.
TTTATTACTAATGCTTTGAAATTCCTTAATTAATTTACATGATTTCTCATTACATGAAGTAAATGATCTTTTCTAAAGATTTATTTATTTATTTGAAAGAGAGAGAGAGAGAGTGAGTGAGCAGGGGTCTGAGAAGCAGCAGAGGGAAAGGGAGAGAGAGAATCTTAAGCAGACACCCCACTGTGTGCAGAGCCTGACAGGGGCTCAAACTCACAACCCTGAGATCATGACCGGAGCCATGATCAAGAGTCAGATGCTGAACCAACTGAGCCACCCAGGTGCCCCGAGGTAAGTAATCTTAATTTGGGTTAACATTACTTTATTCGTTTCAAGGATTTTCTAATTAATAACTTATTAATTTAATAAGTCAATCTGAACTGAATGTCTCAGGTATTTCACATTTCACATTTCACATTTCCAAATCAGTCTTCAGGACACTGCTAGAGCACTCTCTATTTTTTTTAAATTCTATTCCTATGTACTTCTGAAAGGTAAATTGCTTTTTACAAATTTTTTTTAAATTTACTTAATGCATTTTACTTTATTTTTTTTTAAGATTTTATTTATTTATTTGAGAGAGAGAGAATGAGAGAGAGAGAGCACGAGAGGAAAGAGGGTCAGAGGGAGGAGCAGACTCCCTGCTGAGCAGGAAGCCCGATGTGGAACTCGATCCCGGGACTCCAGGATCATGACCTGAGCCGAAGGCAGTTGCTTAACCAACTGAGCCACCCAGGCGCCCAATGCATTTTACTTTAAATACTCAGCCCAGCACTCAAATTCTCTGTGATAGGCAACTCCTAGGAGGCTCTGAGATTCCTACTTCCTGATGCACATACTCTGTGTAATCCACTCTTATTGGTTGTGAATTAGCTTGTGAATATGGTGGGACTTCACCAGCATAATTACATCTATTTATATGACAAAGAGATTTTGCAGAAGTAATTTATGTCCCTAATCAGTTGACTCTGAGTTATTCAAAATGGACATTTTCCTGGATGAGGCCTTAAAAAATGTCAGAGAGAATTGAAGGGAGAGAGATCCTTCTACTGGCGTTGAAGGAGCACTCTGCCATGATATATGGAGAGGGACATGTCACAGGAATTTTTGAAGGTTTCTAGGAGCTCAGAACATCCCCAGTTGATGGCTAGAAAGAAAGCACGACCCTCAGTCCCACAACTAAAAGGAAGTAAATTCTGCCAATAACCAGTAAGGATCAAAAAGGACTCTGAGCATCAGATGAGATCACAGCCCTGGCTTACACCTTGATTTCAGTATGATGGGACTTTGAACAGAGAGTAATAAAAATATACTGGACTCCTCATGCATGAAAACTGTGAGATGATAAATATATGTTGTTTTAAGTTGCTAAACTGGTCATAATTTGATATGTAGCAATAGAAACAGTTGTACACTCATAGTAGTATTTGCTCAACATACTTGTCTTACTTCATTTCCTTCTCACCCTTTACATAACTATCCATTGTGCAGGCAAATAGGTATATTGAATGGAGGAGAAACCATAGGGATACTGCCCCTGTAACCTTCAAATCCTTGCTCATGGCACTAATCTGCAATCCTTTTAGTAATATGGTATTGCTTTTGGTTTACTGTATTTCTAAGTAAAGGTGGTTCTAGTGGCTTCCATTTGGGCTTTCCACCATTGCCCTCATTTCACAGGCCAGGGAATCAGTCCTGTGATTCTGCCAATGTCTATTTCAATTATGCATTTTGGAACTGGAGAAATAACCAAAAGTTGTGTTTGAGGAGCTACTGGTTCTACTGTGAGATGAACCAGAGCTAAAACTCTCTTGAGTGCCATAAGCCTTTTCTCTGATTGGTGGGCCACAGTAATATTTTGACAAGGCAAGAAACAACAAATGTTGGAGAGGTTGTGGTGAAAGGGGAACCTTCTTACACTGTTGGTAGGAATGAAAGTTGGTACAGCCACTTTGGAAAACAGTGTGGAGGTGCCTCAAAAAATTAAAAAGAGAGCTACCCTATGACCCAGCAATTGCACTACTGGGTATTTACCACAAAGACACAGATGTAGTGAAAAGAAGGGACATATGCACCCCGATGTTCATAGCAGCAATGTCTGCAATAGCCAAACTGTGGAAAGGGCCGAGATGCCCTTCAACAGATGAATGGATAAAGAAGATGTGGTCCATATATACAATGGAATATTACTCAGTGATCAGAAAGAATGAATACCCAACTTTTACATCAACATGGATGGGACTGGAGGAGATTATGCTAAGTGAAATAAGTCAAGCAGAGAAAGTCAATTATCATATGGTTTCACTTATTTGTGAAACATAAGGAATAGCATGGAGGACATTAGGAGAAGGAAGGGAAAAATGAAGGGGGGAAATCAGAGATGAACCATGAGAAACTATGGACTCTGAGAAACAAACTGAGGGTTTTAGAGGGCAGGGGGTTGGGGAGATGCGTTGCCTTGGTGATGGGTATTAAGGTGGGCAGGTACTGCATGGAGCACTGGGTGTTATACGAAAACAATGAATTGTGGATCACTACATCAAAAACTAATGATGTATTGTATGGTGACTAACATAACATAAAATTACATTAAATAAAAAAAAATAAAGTTCATTTTGTGTAATAACAAAAAAAAAAGATATTTTGAGTTTCCTGGAATAAATGTCAGTTCAGAGCAAGTATCCAGCAATCCCCAGAAAGACTGATTGCTCCTTTTTCCACAAAGCACAATCACATTGGTAGTAGGTCCCTTTGGGGTGTACTGGGGTCCTTCCTCTAAGAGACCTGGTCTCCCTTTGTTCATTCAGGTGGTTCTGGGCTCATAAACAGGCTCAAGAGTGGGAATTGATTGAGGGGCTATGATTCTTTGTTTTGGTAATTCAAATTAAACTTCGGTTTACTTGACCTGGAACTTTTCCGCTGACATAGATCAAGTAAGAATATATTAGACTTCCCATCTGCTTCTCTTCTAGGGACACCGTGGTTTTCACAAGTCAGACTTTTCTGTTTCCTGCTCAATTCTGCTGTTAATTACAGTTAACCATGTCCACCTTGTCTTTGCAATTAAATGCTGCCACTTGACCCCTTGGCATCTAATTATTCCCATTGAATTTAAGACTCTCAGTTCAGTGGCAGCAGTCTCTGATCTGTAGAAAAGAATAACCACAAGACTCTTCAAGGAGCTGGGTCTCCTGTCACAAATATATCTCTCACAGTATGGTAAAAGGTATGTACCCCTGAGTGGATGAACAGGTCTTAAGTGATAAATCCACTCTAATATTCAAATCTCCCTAAATTTTTCGTACTTTCTTCTACAGGATACCAAGGTAGTTATGACATTTTAACATAATTTATTGTAGGCCACTTTTCTGGTCTATATTTCAGGATGTCAATGAGACAAACTGTTAGAGACTTTTCCAACCCTTCAAGCTACAACACTGGATCCAAAATCTGCATAGTGTGTCCATATCAACAATTTGGTTAGATTCAAATTAATGTTCCTTCTGCCATTATCCTGGAGTCTTAGTATCTATTTCTAACCCTAACTTTAGAATTTATGCCTGTATAAATTGGAATATTCATGTAATTCTTTTGGAGCATAGTAGATCTCCTCATGGGTCACATTTTGTACCTCATCTTTCAGCCCTACTGATACTTGATACTGATACTGAGTCTAGCTAGTTAAAGGTCTGGAAGCAAAGAGGAGTGCAAGGGTGGATCCTGACAAAAATCTTGTCAGTGTTTTGCCCACTAACTACCTAAAAGGAAGACAATACAGCTTTCTTAGTCAACCTCCTCAGTCGAGAACTTGGCAGAATGTATGTAGGGGTTTAATGTCCCCAGCTGCACCAGGACCTCCTCCTATGTACCATTCCAATTTTCAGGATCCCATCCCTTTCCAATCAATGCATTCACTTTAACAACAACATACCCTGTGAGGTTGGAAATTCAATTTGTGGCTGTAATTCAACAACTCACAGGATGAAGCTCGGGTTTGATTTTAGAAATCTCATCTTTGTGGATTTGGGAGATAAGGGTTTCATTCAGGGAAGACATAGACACTTCCAGGTCATTCATGCAGGGAATTTAAAGCCCTGAGCTCATTCTGTTTCTGTACTTTGTGCAGCATTATTAGGAACAACCGGCCAATCTCATTATACTCATTAATTTGATAAAAATGTTTTATGATAGTAAATACATGGTCACTGAGAACCTTCTCTCTTATAAGTATTTGGTTAAGAGTATCTAACAGTGATAATTTGCATATCTCTACTGCCACCTCTTGTCATGGATGATCAGTGCCCTCTTTACCACTGGAAATAGAATAATTAGTGTCTTTAATTAGAACCAGATTAATGAGTCAATTTCAGAAACCCCAGAACTAATTCAGAGAACTCATCCTTAGGATTCTGTCCCTCTGAAGCCAATCTCAGTAACAAAATCTGTAACAGGTTCTCCAGACAAACAAAACCAATAGGATACACACACACACACACACACACACACACACATTTATATTTATATTAAATTTATATTTATATATTTATACGTATTTATTTTAAGGAATTGGCTCATGTATTTATGGGGCTGGAAGTCCAAAATCTGTATAGGAGGCTGTTAGGCTGGAAACTCAGATACTGAGTTGATATTTGCATTCTTGAATTCAGAATCCATAACACAAGCCAGGAGGCTAGAAACTCCGGGAGGTTTTCTGTTAAAGTCTTGATGCAATATTCCTTCTTCTCTGGGAAACTTGTTTCCTTCAATTGATTGAATGACGTCCACTTGGCGTTGTTGAGGGTAATCTACTTTATTCAATGTCAACTGATTGTAGATGTTAATCACATCTACAAAATACCTTGACATTAACATAGAGACTAGCGTTTGACCAAGCTATGCCTTTGGCACTAGAAGCTAGACAAGCTGACGCACGAAATTTAACCATTACACTCAGCAAAGACATTCTTAAATGCACTGGCTTTATTTTTCCTCTCAGTTCATAGAAATGTAAAATACAATGACTACTAATACTGTTTGATGCCACTGACTTGATTCATGCTGAAGTGTTAACAATTTAACCAACATCATTTTTATACCAAAAATGCAAGTGTCATCATAATGAAAAAAAAAAAAGACAAATAATGCCTTAGTATTTTCAGGAAAATCATTTTGACCTCATGGACAATTTCAGTTGGCTGGATAAAGCCATAGAGGTACACAGAACAACTCTGATTTTCCGTGTTCTAGCAAATTATTATTAGCTTATTTCTAGAAATTTAATTATCAGTTTTTTTAGAGAGTAAGATTGAGATGATTTGCATTCTCTCTTTTCTTGAGGAACTATATCACAGTTCCTTACCTCTTTTTCCCCAGGGTTAATTATTAGAAAAACATTGAAAAGGCATCAAATCCAGTGTTTAGTGTGTGTATTATGCAATTTTTAAAATATCTTTTCTGTTTTGCTTTTATTTTATTAAATGAAGGATGATAATTTTTGAGTTTGATGGTTTAATTTAGAACCTTGGTCATACTGGGGCGCCTAGGTGGCTCAGGTTGTTAAGCCTGTACCCCTTGGTTTGGATTCAGGTCATGATCTCAGGGTCCTGGGATCGAGCCCTGTGTGGAGTCCAGCCTTGGTATCTGCTCTCAGTGGGGAGTCTGCTTGTGCATTCTCTCCTTTTCCCTGTGCCCCTCCCCCCACTCACGCTCTCCCTGTCTCTCTCTAAAAATAAATAAATCTTAAAAAAATATCAAAACCTTGGTTGAACACTCCATCAGGAAAAAATGATGAATTGTCCAAATTGAAAGTGTATTCAAATAGAAACATTTGCATGTACTATTGTGCCAATATATTATTAAAATATTTTAATGGAAAATGAATGACTTATATGTTATGCATCAAACTGAGATTCTACATTATATTTTAAAATTCATTAGATTCTGAATAATTATTTTAATATTAATAGAATTCTTAACAATAAGTAAATGAGTTCACAGTTTATTCATAAAAAATAATTCTTAAAGAAATCATAGGTAACAATTTAAGTGAAATGTCTCCTAAAATAATCCTTATAATAAATTTAGTTTCTTTTAAGATTCATTTTAGATTCAGCATAACAGGCCAGGAACAATCAGCTATAACTAAAATCACATTTCTAACTTATTTTTCTTTTGAAAAAAACTTTCTGTTTTCTTAGCTGATTTAGAAAAATCCTTGCTGTAATGTAAAGAGAGGAATTTTACTTATATAGCTAATAGTATAGTACATATGGTTATTGCTTTTCCCATTTCCAGGAACTTGCATCAACTTTCTTTCAAGATTATTCTTTAAACTTTAAGGCTTCAAGATACTTTTGGCTTCATATACTTTTTTTTCCTTTTAGCCAAAGCTGAAATTATTAACATGTGCCATGTAGTATACCTTTTCTACAATAAAGCAAATGGATTTTTATAATACTTTCAATGAAACAAAATCTTTCCTATAATCTTCTTATCACTATATGGATAGCTTACAATTATTTATTAGTATTTTAGTACATTTTAGAGAATCATTTTGGTTGACCAGGTCTCATTATTATGTACAATAGTATTTTAATGTTTTCAGTACAATAACTCAAAATCTAAATCTAAGATCAATTTATTACAATATTTCACTTAATGGCTGTCACAGGTGAAAATCCTAATTTATAAAGATAGATGGATGTGAATAAAAGTTCAGTATTTGGTATACTTATTAAACCATGTTTATTTTCAAATCCAGTTGGCATGAAATTCCAATTACACAGGTATTTTCTTTATATATATATATATATATATTTATATTTGGTTACTTATTTTCCATAATTCCCATAATTTCTTAGTCTGTTTGGGCCATAACAGAATTACATAGACTGGTTTGTAAACAACAGAAATTTATTTCTCATAGCTCTGGAGGCTAGAAACTTCAAAATCCAGGCACTGGCAAATATGGTAGTGGTAAGAAACTGTTTCCTGGTTTATTCACAACCATCTTCTCCTTGCAAATTCACATGACAGATGTGAGGCATCTTTTCACTGGGACAGTAACCCCCATCATCTGTAATTATTCTGTCCCTCTTGCACAATGACAGAAAACAGGAAGAACTATTCTCTGAAAAGCATAAAGAAAATAAAGATAGATGTCTTGATAAGAACAGAATAGCATTTTAAAAAGTTAAGAAACATGGTATTATTTCTCGTAGGAATTTGATCAGCCCATGAGAAGAGTTGCAGTGATATAGACAACAAACATTTCCTAATGAAACCACCAACCTGATCAATTAAAATAAATAGGATAATTAGGACTGACGATCTGAGAAGGGCATCTGTGCAACAGGTATAGAGAGAAAACTAGAAACCCAGTGAGAGTAGACTGGATACCAGATCTACAAGAAAAAGAAATTTAGTGCCATCTTATGGATTTGAATGTATTGAAAGTGATTTAGATTAATTGGGGGCAGAGGAGTGTGTGAGTGAATTAAGAATAATTATTAGAGTAGATGTTCTTTTTACTCCTCCAAAATCAATTCTTATCATTTTTCTACAGTAATAAAATACTTACCTTTTAGCTCAGCACACAATTCCATGAAATATATGTGTTTCCCACTCACACTAGCAGGTATGTATGGCCCCATGACCAGGTTGTTGCACAAAGATTCCTGTAGGTGTTAAGTGCAAAGGGTGGAAAATGAGATTAAGAATTCCTCATATCAGTGAGGTCATATGGTGATTAACATAATAAAAAATAAAATTAAAAAAATAAAAAAATTAAAAAAATGGTGGAAAATGCCATTAAGAAAGGTAAACTCTTCTTCCTCCTCCTCCTCCTTCTCCCCCTCCACCACTCCTTCCCCCTCTTCTTCTTCTTCTTCTTCTTCTTCTTCTTCTTCTTCTTCTTCTTCTTCTTCTTCTTCTTCTTCTTCTTCTTGGCTGAAATAGAGATATCATGACTTATGATGACTGGATATCTTGGAACATGAAATGATTTTGCAAATGTAAGCTTCAACAATAGAGTGATGTGATTGATAAATCCAGGATGCTGACACTATAGCCTTGGACTATCTACTTTTAGATACTTAAATGGGAGACAAATAAACTTATGGTTTAAACTATGGGTATGTTTTATGATCTGTATGGAGACTATCGTACCAATAATACAATTTATTACTGGAAGAGTGCATGGCACATGGAAAAACCTAAAATATTTGTCATTGGCTTAGTGCAGCAGAGAATGGGGCCCAAGAATTCTAATTGTAGGCTGGAAAAATTGTGCCTTTTGATATATTCACACAATGCATTGAGCATCTTCCTACTTTCTAGCACAAAACAATGTTCTAGACTCATCTTGCACTTTTCTCCACCCTAGAATTAATGTTTTAAACCAAGTAAATTTGGTCATATTTAATGGAAGATGTCATTTCGAAATCAATACCACGGTTCTCAATATGCTCATTACTATAGTGTTAATTGCCTCTACACTCCACCAGAAGACGAAACTAGAAAATGTATCTTGGAATACATTATACACAGTTATATACCTCTGTATTTATCTCTATTTATCTACTCATAATGAAATAATACCTATAATTGTAATTCAACACTTCAGGCTTCATTGTAACTTTCTCTTGGTAATGTCTTAAAATAACTTCTCTGGCAATGGTAAATGGCTTCAATGATCTTCAACACATTTATTTCTTTTGTTCAATTAATGTATATATTTGTTCAATGAAAACAATTTCCCATATCCACCATCTTCCATACCTACCCAATCACTCTATATCCTTGGACTCTGGGACCCAACATATTCTAATTCTTTGTATTTTAATGAGTTGTTCTCAATGTTTCTTTGGTTGTTTACTCAATACTTAATAGAACTCTGGTACAGGCATTATATCTGGATTGTATTAGTTTCCATGACATTATCATTGTTAAATATTTACGGCAATCTAAAGAAAACTCTAAAAATAACATGGAAAATTATTGCTGGTTTTTATATTTCTACACTTAAATATATATAATTATATATGATAAAAACATATATTAATAATAAATCATATATTAATATAATTGTAACTGAAGCTAATGTTGACTGAACATTTTCTACAAGCTAGACATTTTGTTAAGCGCTTCATTTTTGTTCTTTATTGAATTGTCATAAATATTTTTCAGTGGGAACCATGTAGACTAATTATGATCATAAGCAGTGAATCTAGCCAAGAATAGATTCAAATTTCAACTCCATCATTTTTTAGTTGTAATATCTTGATATCTGACCTATTCTGTCTTTCAATTCACACACACACACACAGACACACATGCACACCTTTTGCAAATAAAATAATTAAATAATCTAAAGCTTAACAATATTTTAGCCACATAATAAGCACTGCAGAAAAGTTGGCCATTTTTGTTTGCAAAAGAAGAAATTAAAGATTTAGAAGAGTAATTACTTTGTTCTAAGTCACATTTCTAACTAAATATTAGATCAGGGAAGCTAATGCAGGTCAAAATCAATTATTGGTATTTATCTTATAAATATATATTTCATAACTGGAATGGAAATTTAAGAAAATATGTTAAAATTTTACTATTGCAAATATATGTTTTCTAATCATTTTCCAGATTTTAGATGTTAACTACATTTTGAGATCTCCAAGGACTATAATGATTGAAAGGCTTTATTTTATTACTAGTCTGTAACTCCTTTAAAAACAAGTTCATATCTTTATACATTATTATATGCCCAGCATATGTTTTAGTAGCTATCATTCTCAGTCTTTGTGTTAGACCAGCTCAAAAAAAATTTGAGTGAAAAAATGGATGCATATTTTCGTGCTCCTTTTAGTATGACCTTTTGACTAATGAGGTTACATACTAATTATTTCCTAATGATGGTCAGCTTTAAAATAAACTCTTAATTCCTTGGCATCAGTTTCATATTTCCAACATATAAAACAGAGTTTAGGAAATAATGGGAAGAGAAATATAAAATTTATTATTTGAGCAATGGGATAGAATACACATTACATTAAACAAACTGAAGAGCATAGTGGGTAGATTTTAGAAAATCACTCCCTTCTTCCAAAAATTGTAAGGAATACATATAAAAATGATTATAAATAAGATGATTGCTATACAACACAGTTAATAAAAACTCAATGTAAAAATAGTAGGTTCTCCCAAGAAAGAGTAGATAAAGAAATATTTTTAAGATATAGAGATACAAATTTATAAATCAATAGGACATACCTTATTAAAAAAGCAAAATATTAATACTAAGATATATCTTGGTGAAATTACTAAGCTTTCAGGATATGTGTAGTCACTTAGAGAAAGTAATGTTAGCTTAGATTTTTTTTTCAAAGATTTTATTTATTTTTATTTGAGAGAGAGAGAATGAGAGATAGAGAGCACGAGAGGGAAGAGGGTCAGAGGGAGAAGCAGACTCCCTGCTGAGCAGGGAGCCTGATGTGGGACTTGATTCTGGGACTCCAGGATCATGACCTGAGCCGAAGGCAGTCGCTTAACCAACTGAGCCACGCAGGCGCCCAGCTTAGATTTTTTTTTAGGTAAATACCCAATTTCAAGAAAAGTGGAATGATTTCTACAAAATTCTCAAAGAAAGAAAATGTTACCAGTGATTTAAAATAGTGAACTAATACTTCCCTCAGATAAATAAGAATTCCGGGAAAACTGTACCTGTGAGCCATGTTTTGGAAAAACATTTGATGGTAACATACTGAGAACAGAAAGATGTATCAAAATGAAAGCCTGGGCACCTGGGTGGCTCAGTTGGTTAAGCCACTGCCTTCGGCTCAGGTCATGATCCTGGAGTCCCGGGATCGAGTCCCACATTGGGCTCCCTCCTCGGCGGGGAGTCTGCTTCTCCCTCTGACCCTCTCCCCTCTCATGTGCTCTCTCTCTCTCTCATTCTTTCTCTCAAATAAATAAATAAAATCTTTAAAAAATAAAATGAAAGCCTTACTGATAGCGAAGTCATAAGAGTGACATCGTTGATAATTCAATCCATTTTCATACCACCACTGAAGAATGCCAGGAATGATGATTTAAGAAATGTTAATATTACGTGCTTTGATTTAAAATAAGTAAAGCATCTGGAAGTAAAAAGCAAAACTAAAAAAGAAAACACTAGATTTTAAAATCAAAGGTATTTTAGGAATAGTACATTTATGATTATTTATTTGAAGATTAACAATACTGTCACTTTACCTTTAGTGTATTCTGGATTAAACTTAAAATTAAATGAATTTAGAGCCCCTGTGTGGCTCAGTCGTTAAGCATCTGCCTTAGACTCAGGTCATGATGCCAGGGTCCTGGGATCAAGCCCTGTTTCGGGCACCCTGCTCTGCGGGAGGCCTGCTTCTTCCTCTCCCACTCCCCCTGCTTGTGTTCCCTCTCTTGCTTTCTCTCTCTCACTGTCAAATAAAAAAAATAAAAAATCTTTAAAAAAAGTAAATGAATGTGTATTATATCAACATGTATGGCATTATATAATTTTTTAAATTTGTTTAAACTCTTTGTCTCTGTGTTTGGCTAATCTACTTTTTTTTCTCTGTCTCTGTGAATACACACTGAAAAATAAAGGACATGATGTCCACCAAAAGCTATCAGTGGTTATTTCTAGATGGTAGGATTTCTCAAAATTTTAAATTTGTCTTTTCTAAATTTTCTGAAGGTTTTAGAAGTATCACGCTTATTTTTTTTTTAAATCATTAATCTAGGGGCACCTGGGTGGCTCAGTTGTTAAGTGTCTGCCTTCAGCTCAGCTCATGATCTCAGGGTCCTGGGATCAAGCCCGGCATGGGGCCCCTGCTCAGCAAGAAGCCTGCTTCTCCCTCTTCCACTCCCCCTGCTGTGTTCCCTCTCTTGCTGTCTCTCTCTCTGTCAAATAAATAAAATTAAAATCTTTAAAATCATTATTCTAGCATAATACACTCTAGTTCCATCCATGTTGTTGCAAATGGCAAGATTTCATTCTTTTTGATGGCTGAGTAATATTCCATTATCTATCTATCTATCTATCTATCTATCTATCTATCTATCTATCTATCTATATCTATATCTCACATCTTTATCCATTCATCAGTTGATGGACATTTGGACTCTAAAATAAAATATATGGTTCCTAATTGAATATTGTTGACTTCTAAACAGCACAATGTATGACTTTAATAATATAACTTTCTCTAAGTAATTTCTAAAACCTTCTCATTTAAAAAAAAAAAAAGACTTTTCATGAGGAAGGCTTCATATGGGTACCAAAAAGCTTGCATACTAGCAAATAATTCTTAATATATCACCAGAGTTATTGAATTGAGTTTAGGCTAAACTCACAAAAATAATATTTCTTTAGATCTCATTACATATATTAGTAATTGTTTCTAAGAATTTTGTAAAATTAAGATGTAATACTTAACAGTGACTTAACTTTACTAGGACTTTGAGCTACCAGGACTTAACTGCTCCTATTTATATTTTTCAGATTTTCAGAACTTTTTCCATTTGTGATTTCTTCTTCTATAATCTCTTTAAATGATTAATTTAGTATTGAATACACTTTTCACTTATTTTTCACTTATCTCCAGATAAACTGATTTTAAACAATTTTTTTTACATCTTTTAAGTGGTCTCTTTGCCCAGATTTTTTTTTAAGATTTTATTTGTTTATTTAAGAGAGAGAGAGAGAGAGCACATGTGAGCACGGGGAGGAGCAGAGGGAGAGGCAGAGAATCTCAAGCCAAGTTGTGCTGACTGCAGAGACTGGCACAGGACTCAATTTCAATACCCTGACAAATCATAAACCATGCTGAAACCACGAGTTGAATGCTTAACTGACCGAGGCACCCGGTCTCCCCTGCCCAGACTTTTTAATTAGCAAAGATCTCTTCCAAATTTTATAGGTATTGTATTTTAGTTTTTATCCTTCTTATCTTCAGATCTAGTCTTCTGAACTAACATCTATTGAGTTCAAAAGAAATGCTAGCCTTATTTTTCTAAATTCATTCATCATATTCTGCAATAGGCATAAAATGAAGTTTGCACTGTAAGATTTAACAATTATACTTAGAATTAATATAGAGATAATTACCTTTTGCAATGTTATATGATCAATATTTGTTTCAGATTTTTACTTTAAGTTATGTAATGAGAGACTTAAAATAATGTTTAAAGGTAAAATTAAATAAGCACTATTTGTGTAAATCTTATTGATATGTTCAATTATGTATTTCATGATAATTTTATTTATTTTCAGTAGGGCTTTCCTTCATCTCTTCTTTTCAGAAAACAGATTGTTTTTAATCTAAATACCAAGCTACGTCTGGTACTAATAAATATTTATGTAAGTAAAAAAAAAAAATGGGGGCACTTGGGTGGCTCAGTCAGTGAAGCGTCTGCCTTTGGCTCAGGTCTTGATCTCAGGGTCTTGGGATTGAGTCCCGCATCGGACTCCCTGCTCTGGGGGAAACCTGCTTCTCCCTTTCCCACTCCCCCTGCTTGTGTTCCCTCTCTCGCTGTGTTTCTCTGTCAAGTAAATAAATAAAATCTTTAAAAAAAAAGTGAATGTTACAACAACTTTTAAGACTTCATGTGACCAATTACATTCATATAACATTGGAAATATCTAGAGAAAAAAAGATTATCTGTCCTACTATTTTTAAGGTCATAATAATTAATGGTCCAACATAATAGTACAGTCTGATCTTTTAATAAGATCTAATTCTGTGACATTTTCACAATAATCATAGAAACATCTACTCAATTTATAATGTATAAAAATGACTTTTTATAATGTCCTTTTACTACAATGATGCTTTTTTTAAAGATTTTATTTATTTGAGAGAGAGTGCACACATGAGTTGGGGGCATTGCTGAGGGAGAGGGTTAAGCTGACTCCCCACAGATCGGGAATCCCAAAGCGGGGCTAAACCCCAGGACCCCAAGATCATGGCCTGAGCTGAATGAAGTCAGATGCTTAACTGACTGAGCCACCCAGGCACACCATCATGATGTTTTTTCAAAATAACCATGTGTTATAGTTTTTTTTTCCTTTCTATTATTTGATAATAAAAGTATTCCTATTTTCATATTACTTTGGACCAATTTAAAATAAGCTTTGTACTGCAATTAGTGGATAGTCCTGGAAATATTTATTAATTCTCAATTAGTTTTAAAATGCCTCTTATCTAATTACAAAGAGTTATAATATCTTAATTCAAAATTTTATTGTGTACAGTAGGTATTTTTTAGAATACTAAACCATTTTCCCACTGGCTTACTTAAGAATTATCTTTTATTCCCAAAATAGTAGCTATTCTTTTCTGGTATTAACATCTTACTTGCTCTCATTTTTCTACAGATTGAATAGTTGACAATCCTAATTAATTAAGTAAATCTACAAGATCAGTTCTGAGAAATAATAGAATTGAAATAGCATATAAAATCAGAGAGCTAAGAAGTTAAAGTATAAAATCTTTCAAATAATAAAGATGGATTTGACTTAGTAATATTTCCATCTGGTAGATCAAAGCAAGATATCTATAGGAGAGTTTCCTGGGCATTTTAGCATGACTTTGAGAAGAGTCATAGCAATTGTTTCTGAAAGAATAGTAATTTATAAAATTTAAATTATGTATGATTGAAAATGTGTTTTAACAAAGATCCATGTCTTAGAAATGTGTTTGGAATCTTCATTTTATTAAAGTTTTCTTATCTGTAAAATAAAAATACCATCATTTACCACATAATGTAGAAATTTTTTAAAAGATATGAAACACCATATTAGGTACTTAGTTATCCTTACATTCCTTATAATAGTATCAACATACTTAAAACTAATGCGCACTCAATGCCTCAATCCTGTGTTTCCCTGTCCATGCACTGTCATTATCAATAAATGCATGGTTTTCTAACATTTCAATGTACAATTCGTGGTAATTACAAATCTTTTTATATTAAATATGGCAGAATGACAAGAGGAAAAGTATAAAGTCTTTCATTCACTTATTCATGCATTCGTTCACCCATCCATTTGTGCAACAAATATTCATCAACATTTGTCAATCACCACCTTATACACTGGAAATTAAAACAAAGAAATTGAATCATCTCTGTCCTCATGAAAATTATAAAGTATTTTGATTCTATCCTATATTAGAGGCTTAAGATGAATTCAAAGATTCCTGAAATTTCAGGCATAGAATAAAGGTGGAGAAGCACTACAGAAATGTAAGGTTTCCTCAAAGCCTTTAAAATCTCATTGCATTGGAAATTGAATAGCAGATACTTATTTATAACTTTAATAACAATGTAATATAACACAAAATGACAAAACTACTGCCCATGAAGAATCCATCATCATAGGATGGGGAAAGAAATTAAACAAACAAAAATTTGAAATCTAGCTGATGAATGCTGTTATTTATTAATTTATGCCCCATTTGTGAAAGTACATAAAATAAAAATGGTAAGGATTATTTAGTAAATTCTACTAAAATGAAAGACATATCTTTTTTAAAGTTATATTCTTAAAGATTTTGTTTATTTCAACTAAATTTCTATACTGTTGTTGTCATGTAGTTTTTTAGCATAATTAGAAATAGTACTGCATTTCTGTTATATTTAGTGCTTCAAAGATGGTGGGCTACATTTAGGAAGAAAAATTAAGTAACACATATCTATTTCCCATAAACACTGAAAAAATTCCTCCAATTTAGAGACTCTAATAATCTCTCCCGTCAAGCTTAACCTTTGTTTATTTGATGAAATGACTGAATGCTCTATTAGCTTTTCTCAAAATTTTCATTCTTTGTGTCATTTTAGTAATGCTCTGCAGTTACTTACGCATGGGAAGACAAAAGAAGCAAATGAATACTGATAGCCATGTAATCTCATGTATTGATTTAGATGCCTGAATCCATGCCCCATATCTTTAAAGACATACTTAAATTTGTATATTCATATTAGTAAAGAAAATACTTAGAATAATGTAGTAAAATATAAAATCTTTCTTACACAACTCATCTATCAGCTATAAAATACTGAATTTTCAAATACTAAGAGAAGCTTAAATGTTTGCATACTAATAAAGTTAAATGAAAATGACAAAAGGAAAAAAATTCTATTGTTTGAAAAGATAAAGTATATTGTTTAAAACCTAGCACAATAAAATTTATATATTAACACACTTTAATCATAATTTTTAAACATGAATTATGTTATCAGTATTCTAGTTTTGCTTAATGTGATGCATATTTGTTTTACATATATATTTGACATCGAAATATGCCATATATACATATATATTTTGTCAAATACATAGAAATATTTATATACATACATGTCAATATATGGGTGTGTGTTTTGTATCTTACTCACCACTCACAAGTCTTGTGACATTCCACTGCGTACTACATTATATCCAGACTCTTCACTTATCAAATACCTTCATAACTTTGTCCTAATCTACTATTCTGACTTAATTTTTCAGTAGTATCTACATGTGTCCTACCTTGTAGCCAGACTGGATTGCTGTGGTTTGGATGAACATGTTCTGTCCTCACGCATTTATCACTTTCTACTTCCACTATTAAGAATTCTTCAACAGAAACTGCAGATGACAAATTTGGGTAACTGCATTCATGAAGTCTTTCATGACTTCCTCAAGTTAGTTGATAGTTCTCATTCATTTGAACCCCTTTTCCAGGTTTCTCTTAAGGCATAACAAACATCCACATACTTATTGGCATAAAAAACAAAATTGTGGATTTTATGGGTGAGGAATTATGACAAGGCACAATGAATATGGTTTATCTTTGTTTCTCAATATCTGGGGCTTCAGGATGGAATCCTGAATGCCCAAAATGATTCAAAAGGTGGGCCCAGAACCATTTTGATATGATTTTATTTACTTGTTTAAAGCCTGAGCTTAAAAGCCTCAAAGATCAGGGTCAGTTGAGCACCTCATGGGGTGGGAGATTTCTCAAAGATGCTAACCTCTGGATAATCAGACCTTACATTGCAAATCAGGGCTTCAAGAGTGATTGTGGCAGCAAAGTGGAAGCTGAATAGTGTGTTCTGCCTAGTTTCAGAAGTAATGCATTGCAGCTTTGCTAACAGTGTTATCTAATGGCAGTTGAGATTCATGGGGCAGGCAATAACTCCTACTTCTAGATAAAACAAGGGTCAAAGAACTTGAAGCCATTTAAAAAAATATATAGACCCCTCTATAACATTCTAAGAAACATAATTATAGTTTCTGAGATTTTTGTTTTTACTTGTTTTGGTCGTTTCCCTGGAGTAAAACTCTTGGAAGTCATAGCTATCTTACGGTCTCCCAGATCATTGAGTGGCCATCAGAATAGTATGCAACAAAGATAGTCAATTGATTTCTTGAGTAAAATTCCATTTAATTTAATTTCTGGGAATGACCATTACTTTGCATTTGAAAATGCAATGAATAAGTTTAGTTGATCAGACTTATTTTTTTTAAGATTTGTATTTATTTATTTGAGAGAGAGAGAATGAGAGAGAGCACGAGAGGGAAGAGGGTCAGAGGGAGAAGCAGACTCCCCGCTGAGCAGGGAGCCCGATGTGGGACTCGATCCCGGGACTCCAGGATCATGACCTGAGCCAAAGGCAGTCACTTAACCAACTGAGCCACCTAGGCGCCCTTGAACAGACTTATTTACAAATGAGTCTGAATATAGTCCTACATACATATACACACATGAATGTACTTTTTATCATACATTGAAAGTTTAACATAGTCTGATTTATTCACTTATTTAACAAGTGATTATTGGGCACCTATTATGAGGCAGGCACAAGACTTGGCACCAAGTGTAACATGATGATTAAAACTGATATATTTTCTGGCTCATGAATTCCATAGTGTTGTGATGGTGACTAATGTTTATGTAAGCCAAGCATTTTTATTGAATCATAGAATAGTGTTAAGTACCACAAAGAATAAAAATAGGGTCTCATAACTATTTAGTTAAGACTATTCATATTTAATTTATTTTAAAAGGAAACATTTTATTTCATAGCAGTCATATAAATTAATACTTATTGTACAGCATAAGTAAAGGTATTAAAATTTTATATGCATTTTAAACATTTATTACAAGGAAGGAAGCCAAAAATAATTTTAAATTCTGAAATTATTTAATTACATTAATTTAAGTCTTACAAAATTGTTTCCATAAGCCCATTTCTACTTAGAATAAGAGAGAGATTTAAAAATTATATTGGTATTTAAATTATGTTTTAAAAACTCAGTAAAGATCCTCCTGAAATCACAGTTAGTTTATCTTTCCTGGGAAAATGAAATCATATATAAACTCAAATCATCTATTTATTTTTGATTTAAAATCATGGCATTTTTTATTGTTACTGTTATATTCTGCTATAGTTATCTAGATTTTCATCCTGATCATATGCATTGAATAAATCATTCAATAATACACTAGGAACTTCCTTTTTTTTGGCCAGCATACCCTTGAATTTTTGGCAGATAGCTTTTTTTGTGGCACCATATTTAATCTAAATCTGAGCAAATTTTACTGACGCAAATGGGGGACAATTTTCTCATACACAATTCATACACATCAAAATTCATTGACTTAAAGTAATCTATTGCATTTTAGTCAGTATAGAAGTAAGCATTAGTGTTAATTTATTTGTCTAAACAAAATTTAAAATTCATGTTTAATGCTCTACTAGCCAGCCCACTTTAAAATCCAATATTTCTGAGACCTATATAAATCAGTACAGGGGTGCTTGGGTGGCTCGGTGGGTTCAGCATCCTACTCTTGATTCAGTTCAGGTCATGATCTCAGGGTTGTGGGATCAAGTCCCAAGACTGGCTCTATGCTCAGCAAGGAGTTTACTTAGGATTCTCTCTCTCCCTCTCCCTCTGCTCCTCCCTCATCCCTGCACACACGCACACAATCTCTCTCTCATAAATAAATAAATAAATCTTTTAAAAGATAAAATAAATTAATAAATTGGTACATGTTTTTTTAAAGATTTTATTTATTTATTCAAGAAAGAGAGAATGAGAGACAGGGAGCACGAGAGGGAAGAGGGTCAGAGGGAGAAGCGGACTCCCCCCTGAGCAGGGAGCTCGATGTGGGACTCAATCCCGGGACTCCAAGATCATGACTTGAGCCAAAGGCAGTTGTTTAACCAACTGAGCCACCAGGCACCCAAATTGGTACATATTTTACTTGATAGATCAAAATCAATTTATGACTAAAAATAAATCACAAATCAAAATTCTGAGTAGGTATTAAAATTGAATCTAGATCTTGGTATTTTTTTTAATAATTGTTAAAATGACTCAATGATTGTGGCTTTTTGATTTAATGCTACAACACAGTAAGCAAGAAAGTGATGATAAATAGAATTGATAAAGAGAACAGCAGATACCTCATTGTTTAACTGTACTGTTTTTTACCAAAGAGTATAGTTGCAAACATTCTTTGACAGTACATTTGCAATGATGTGGTTGTGAATCCTGTTCATGGATTCAACTAGCTGACCCTCGTTAACCTGAGAAAAAGATAATAAAGCTCTTGAGTATACGACAATGCAAATCTGAAGCTGTGATTCATGGAACAATCTTATTGTTCTTGAAGCCGACCCAGCTATGTTTTTTTTTTTTTTTAAGATTTTTATTTATTTGAGAGAGAGAGAATGAGAGATAGAGAGCATGAGAGGGAAGAGTGTCAGAGGGAGAAGCAGACTCCCCGCTGAGCAGGGAGCCTGGTGTGGGACTCGATCCAAGGACTCCAAGATCATGACCTGAGCCAAAGGCAGTCGCTTAACCAACTGAGCCACCCAGGCACCCCCAGCTATGGTTTATCTTAAGTTTACTTCATGGAAAAAGTCTTATTTTATTTATTTATTTTTTAAGATTTTTATTTATTTATTTGAGAGAGAGAATGAGAGAAAGAGAGAGAGAGCACAAGAAGGGGGAGGGTCAGAGGGAGAAGCAGACTCCCTGATAAGCAGGGAGCCCAATGTAGGACTCAATCCCAGGACTCCAGGATCATGACCTGAGCTGAAGGCAGTCGCTAAACCAACTGACCCACCCAGGCGCCCCAAAAAAGTCCTTATTTTATTCATTTTGTTTTAAAATAATTCGTGTGCATCCAAATTGTAAGTTCACATTAAGAACAACTATGGAACTTTTTAAAGTAAATAAAAGAAAAACAAATGTTCTGAATTCAGGTATTTGTTTATACTTTGTACTTCATATAAATGTAAAAAAAATGGTACAAGAAAATTTTCTCATTTTAAGCCTAGAAAATTTCCATATTATCTATTGCATTTGGAAAATAAAATAATGTCTTTTACCCATAATAAGCATATGACATTTTTGAAGCCTTGGGTCTTTCAAAATTTTCAGTGGGAAAAGACTTGAAGAATGTCCTAATGCTGAGAACACCAAAAAGATGAGTGTTAGACTTTCCTTGGGGGAGAGTCAGTGGCAAATTCTGCATGTACAACACTTTCTCTATGAAGAGATGACTAAAAACAAGGAGTCCTTCATGAGGAAGAAATAATAATTATGCCTTACATTTGTGGTACTGCATTATGTGACAAAGGAGTACTTGTGAGTTCCTCGAATGGCAAGATCACAAATGTAAAAGTGACCTCAGTGTCACAAGGCAAATCTGCAGAGCAGCCACAGGGCAAATTAGCTTCTCCAAGGCAGTACCCTTTAGCATAGGTTTGCTAAAGTTGGGACAAGTGGTTGAGAGCCACTTTTCTCTTCTCCTACCCAGAATTAACAAAAAATATTTCTAATGTGAAAGATGTTCAAATCTTTGAGACTGAGGTACAAACATAAGCATACAAGCTAGTAAAAAACATCAATAATTTTTATTAAGAACAGAATTATTGAACAAAGGATTAGCTTACCATATTTCAAAATTAAGAATTAAAATATGGTGGGGAGTGGGAGGGATGGGGTGGTGGGGTGATAGACATTGGGGAGGGTATGTGCTATGGTGAGCACTGTGAATTGTATAAGACTGTTGAATCACAGACCTGTACCTTTGAAACAAATAATACATTATATGTTAAAAAAAAAAAAAAAGAAGAAGATAGTAGGAAGGGAAAAATGAAGGGGGGGAAATTGGAGGGGGAGACGAACCATGAGAGACTATGGACTCCGAGAAACAAACTGAGGGTTCTAGAGGGGAAGGGTGGTGGGGGGATGGGTTAGCCAGGTGATGGGTATTAAAGAGGGCATGTACTGCATGGAGGACTGGGTGTTATACGCAAACAATGAATCATGGAACACTATATCAAAAACTAATGATGTAATGTATGGTGATTAACATAATGTAATAAAAAAAGAATTGAAACGTACATCAATATAATTATTAAAATTATTAACTAACATTAAAAGTATGTGATTCCAGAAAGAACAATAAGCAACAATATCAAATGCATTGAATTATTAAAGCTAGTGTATAGATGATTTGAAAGGTAATAATAATAAATATAGTTTATTATATCAGATGTATTATTATGTAAATAAATAATAAATGTACTGAGTTTGAATTACTTTCACATAATTTATCTATTTATCACATAATTTATCTACATTTCACTACTGTTATCCTAGAAGAGTATTGCTTGGGTGAGTTGTTTTGTCTTTTTTGGTCTTCAAAATATAGCATGCACTAATACTCAGCTCTATGTCATCATAACTATTGGGACACTGAGGTCTTTTAGTAACAATCAGGGGTCAGATTCAGATTATAAACTAAAGACATGGTCATGGTGAACACCTAAGGTTAAGTGAATTTTGAAAAAAGGTGCAGAAGGAATAACTCAGAACATACATTAAAAGTTACCAACATTCCAAAATAACCAAAGAAATAGGATACATGAATCTTGGCACACTTCATTAAGGAAATTCAAATCCATTTGTTTCTTACTAAGCTATGCTAACTTGGAATAAATTTGTCACCCAAATACCAGATCATGAACCAAAACATCTGAAAATTTTAAACTAGTTTCTAAAGACACACTTTTAAAGACACACACTTTATATATATAATATATATAAATTTATATATAACTATATAAAATTTATATATAAATATAGATATAAATTTTATATAAACATAAAACTTAATCTATAAAATATATATGATTTATATATATAATATATTAAAATTTATAATAATATATATATATATATATATTTACTTTAAAATGAGTTTTAAAATGGGTATTGCTTGGGGGGGCTGATTTAAATGAGTTTAGATTGTCCTTTATAAACACTCCACTGTACTAAATGCCTTTATTCTGTTGATTTATAAGTTGTCTACTCAAGAAACCTTCCTTTCAGGTTTCAAACATATATAAGATTTAAATTTGTAGATTGCTTGGGTTAGTGAACATCTTAGAGATTCAGAAATGAATTTATTTTCCATCTTTTTAATGTTTTATATACATGGTATTTATCAATTCTTATTACCTATATTCTTAATTTTTTACCTCAAATCAGTTTTAAAGACCTATTGTTTGACTAGTTGTTTTTAATAGACATGAAATAAATTGAAATTAGAATGGATTATATTCATAATGGTATTTTATATATTTATCAATGTAATGCAGGACAATTAAATCATACAATAAGGCTCATGATTTTGGCTACAGCTAGGATATGTAATTATCCAACTTATGTTAATTGTTATTTCCTCTTCAACTTTACAGTATATATCTATATCAATTGAAATGATGGCTAAACAGCCTCCATGGAAATAATTTAAATCAGTCCCACAAGCGGTGTTCAGACACACAGAGACATAGGTCATGATGAGTGGGGGATGGAAGGGTGAGATAATAGGGTAAAATTATGGAGATGGACTAAGAACCCTTGAATTGCATTTTCTCAAAGAACAAAGTTGTTGTGAATAGCCTCAAAAGTGAGAGCTGGGAGTCAGGAGATAGGAACACTCATAGCAGAGCTTAATTTTAGCAAAAGGAAGGGCAAAGAATGTAGTTGAAACTCGAGTCAACAGGATAACCACAGACGCTGCAGTGGTGCTTTGGTTTGCCGGTGCTTCACAGTGGCAGTGGCTTTGAGGGAAAATTTAAACTGATTTAAGAGTGCATGTAAGACTATTTTTTAGACACAAATTAACTGCATAAAAAGGCCTAACTTCTTTCACTGGTATAAGGAACACAATCCTTGAACTAATAAAACTGTATTGTCATTTGCAATTTTGCTGATGCTTGGGGTATTTGGAACAGTTATATATAGTAAGCTTATGTGCAATACTTTGATTAGAAAAAAATGATAATATTTATAAAATCATATAGTAGGGCAGGATTGTTCTTAGAAAACCTGGCATCTTTCATTTTATTATTCTAGATAATTTTTTCACTGAAATAGTGAAATCCTTAATTTATTATTTCTTCAGAATTAAATCTGTCTTTCCAGTCTTCCTACAAAGACTTCCTTATGATGAGAAAATTTGGAGTTGACTAAGCAATTTTTAGCAATTATTATGACTATAATATATGTAGTGATGCCCAACATTTCAAATTTAAACACAGACTGCCAACCGTATGACTCTCAAGAGGCTCCTTTATCTTTATTTTGAATATGTGGTTTTATCTGTTTATGCTGAAATGAAACAATGCATAAACGTCTTTCATCTTGATACCTCATTTTGTTAAGTTGCAAAAAATAATTAGCATATGTGGTGAGTATAAATCTTACTTCAAAACTCATCTTTAATCCTCATTCTGCTGCTACAGTGGAAATAAATTTGAAATTATTTTTTTTTTCCTCTCAGCTTTAGTTCTGGATGTGTAGACTGTGTCATGGGATCAGTAAGGGGGGGAAGTAAATCTTGTTTTCTAAGTTAAATAGCCACACTATAATATTTCCACTAAGATATCTATAATGATCTCTAGTCACTGGCCACTGATCTATACCAAATGCTGTAAAGATGCTCTCCATTCCCATTTTTTTTTTTTTTTTTTTTTTTTTTTTTTTAGTTCTTAGAAGTTTATAGGTACCCTGACTACTACCTTTTTCCAACTGGCTGTATTTGAGTCATTTTGCCCGTTGTGCCATTCTAACAAAAAGAAAACACTGTTTATAAGGCTCAGCTGGCTTACACACATTATGCAGACAATTCTTTATTAGAACGTTGCTACCCTTTATCTCCGGTTTTACTCAGGCAGTCGTGTAAAATTATTTTTATCTCTAAAATTTTTCAATCTTTTAAGAAGTGGTTGCAGACCCCTTTTCCTTGGAATCCCATTCCTTCTTGCTTTTCCATTGAATTTCTTTGCCTTCTCAAGCCTAGAAGAGTCTTTTCTAGTCTTGGAGGGAAACAAGGAAGAAAATATTGCTTCCACTAATTGTGTATCCTGATAAATATTTTGTCTCTGCTATGACTCTTTTATATTCCTTTATGTAGCTAGGGTTTAGGAAATTAAAATCCAGGAATAGACTCCATTTTTTATGCTCTATTCTATGGCATATTTTCCTTGCGGCAAACTAGCATAGAATGGCCAAGATGATTTAATAGAAAAAAAGACAGTGAAGGTAATAGGAAATCATATTTCAAAAACAATCTGGAGTTACATGTAATATATATGAATACTAAGACCGAAGAGAAGAAGAAAGAGGAAAGAGGTTAATAACTCTTGGAATAATTGTAAAATGAATAGCAGATAATCCCTAAATAAAACTCAGAACCCTTGCAAAATTGACATAGAATAGGGATTGAAAGAACGGGGTATAATAAACACTAGAAAGAGGAAACTCACAAAGAAATGTGTTAAATTAATAACACTATTGACTAAACATTTTGTTGTTGTCGGTTGCATATTGTATGTCAGGCACTATGCTAGCGCCTGGGAATCAAAGCATTAGCAAGACACAATTTTTGTTAAGGAGTTCAAGGACCAGTGGTAAAGACAATGAAATAAAATTAAAAATGCAATGCATCATAAGTATAAAATATAAGCTTAGAAGGAATTCTCAGAGTGTTGGTGATGGTGATGGTGATGGTGATGGTGATGGTGTGTGTGTGTGTGTGTGTGTGTGTGTGTGTGTGTTGGATGGTTTCTGCATGGAATGGCACCTGTCCTGAATTTTAGAAGGGACAAGAGGGTAGGTAAAGAGTAGAGATGGTGGCAAATTTATAAACCTACAAGCTATCTGTATATACACAAAAAATAAGATCATCTTAGAAAGAACTAGCTTCCTATGAACTTGTCTTTCTCCCATTCTGTGTGTGTGTGTGTGTGTGTGTGTGTGTGTGTATAACTTAGTGTTAATGTTATCTTTAGAATGTAATTAATAATTTGTTTCTTTAAAAAAAACCTAACATAACATATAAGACATTAGTTGCAGGGTTTTATGTTTGGATTTACTTTCTTATGGTGATGATTGTTGAAAATGTCAAAGAAGAGGAAAACCTAGAATGCTTAAGGAATGAGAAAATTCAGTCCCTTCCTCCATTTATTTATTATTCTTAATGTGTACCATGAGCTAGGATGCTTGGAAAGGTAGACAATTTACAGTTCTTGCCCTCAGAGTACTCATGCTCACAGTGTAATGGCAGAATAGAGAGAGCTAAATTGATACCTGTGAATAAAATTCTGAGGAATCAGAGGAGAAACTGGCTATCTCACTGGGATAGGTCTCAAAGATTTCACCCAGAAGTCTATACTTGAGTTAATACTTTGTATAAAAAGACAGATCATTAAAAAGAAATGAGAGTAAAGACAATCCTGGGAGAGGAGAAAACACAAGATGTAGAATATCTGAATCTAGCCAGAATGGAGTAACTAGTACTAAACTAGCCCTACAACTGTGGACAACTATATAAATGGATAAACTATATGAATCAACTGTCTGCAGACATTAGGCAAGGCAGAACACAATTGTTTTCCATGAGAGAAGGAATACTAACAAGGGGAATCCCAACAAAGTTACCCCCAAAGAGGAAACTTATTGTTGATATAATAATTAAAACTTGTTCCAACAAATTTTTCAATTTACATCAACATGGATGGAAATAGAGGATATTATAAGTGAAATAAGTCAGAGAAAGACAATTATCATATGGTTTCACTCATATGTGGAAAATAAGAAATAGAGCAGTGGATCATAGGGGAAGGGAGGAAAAATTGAATGGGAAGATAGAAGAGAGGGAGCCAAACCATGAGAGACTCTTGACCCTGGGGAGACAAACTGAGAGCTGTGGAAAGGGAGGTGGGTGGGGGGATGGGGTAACTGGGTGATGGGCATTAAAAAGAGCATGTGATGTGATGCGCACTGGGTGTTATATGCAACTAATGAATCATTGAACACTATGCCAAAAACTAATGATGTACTATATGTTGGCTAATTGGATTTAAATTTTAAAAAAGGGGGAGGGGAGTAGGTTCAATGTCTCCTTTTCCTTTCATTGTTACTGGAGAACCAAGAAGGTGAGCAGATGAAGGTGTAACTAACTGCATTGACTATTTATTTCATACTTACTGCATGCATAAGAACAGTGGTCAATATTCTATACACTCCTGGTCAGGGGCTGAATTTATGAGGGTGTAACAAAGTAGCTGGAGTTAGAACATTAACTCAAGTGGAGCTAAGGTGATAGGACACATTAGAAGAGACTGAGGAAATGAAAGGCCTAACATACCCTCAGAAAGATTGAAATCATCTTTCAAGATGGCAGGAATTTGTGAAACTCCGGGATGTTTTAGAATGAAACTGTACATTTTTTAAGATATGAAAAGTTTAATTCATATATTCTTTTAAAATCTTGATTAAGTATTTAGGATTATTATTCCTAGAAGATAAAATAACAGCTCAAGACTTGCATGGATATTCAATAGAATACCAAAGTCACACTACCTCTTAGGCAGAGGCAGAAAAGCCTGTGTTAACTGTGATATGAGTAATATTTGTGATATAAATTACAGGTAGACTAGTTCATAAATTATGGCTTTATATTGACCCTGCCCTCCTGGAGCATCTGTTCTTTTCACACAAAAATGCAAGGAAGCATGTTTACAGCACTGCATGTAAGAAAAGATTTAGTATTTGAGTTTTATCTTGCCCACTGGTAGACTTGAGTAATTTTTATATTACAAGGAAAAATGGATCCAGAGAGTCTGATATTAAATCTCTAGCAGGGCTCCAAAATGTCAGTTGGATCTTAACCTAAGCCGTGTTCCTGTGTAAGCTACATAAAGGGATTGCTGTACCTGTGTATTGATTAGCCACCTATGGGAGATTGCATTCTGCAGGAAAGATAAACACCTACTTGGGGTCCTATTCATTGAAAGAAGGCACTTATTTAAGTGAGGAAATCTAAAACTATTTTTCTTACTCTTGACATTGGCATTTTTTTCTAAATTATTTTTTTTTATCCTGTATGATTAATCAAAAGAAAATAGAATCTAGCTCACAGTTTTCTTCAATTTTATAACTCCTGCTATCACTAAATGTGGCTACAATATCCATGAAGACATCTAAACTTCACAAATAAATAATTGAACTCTTTCGCTCTCATTACCTTCAGTTCAGCTCTCTGTGTGCTGGAAGTCTCTGGGTCTACAATGCCACATGTGACAAATACACACAGCAGTTCCAATCTGTGACTATCTTCTCACACTCTCCCTTCTTGCAGTCTGATTCTTTTAACTCTCACTACATATGTCTTTGAATTTTTTCATTAATTTATTTGTTTATACAAGCTGCAGGGATCAGACCTGTACTATATCATAATAAATCCCTAAACTCTCCAAGTTGGGTGCTAAAAATATACATACAGTTGGCCGAATTGTGTACCTATAAGAAGCATTATGTAATGTGTGTGTTTTTCAAGTAACCAGATCATATGTGTATTAAGAATGATAAAAAATGTCTTTAGGTGCTATGTGCTGTGGGGACAAGAAAGGAAGGAATAGGAAACTCTGTTTAGAGGGTTAAGGGTCATTTTAAGAGAATGCGTGTTGTCTTTGAACTGACTCTGAGGTAGGTGGGAGAAGCAGAAGGATCCGTGCTGAAAAACAGCCCAAAGGCCTGGAATGCCCTGTGACTTCAGGGATTTTGTTGCATTGCATCTGTAAATATAAAAGATAGGGTTGCCCTGTGTTCAGATCATAAAGGAGCCTGTGTCCTATGCTAAAGATTAAGAACCATGTGCTACTTTGCAACCTTTAGAATTTGGCTTTAGTTATTAATCAGAACTGGAGTCAAATTCAGGAAGGAGATGTAAATCTATTTGTCACTGTCCTTCATCTAACCTACTCCGAACTTCAATTCCTGTTTCGGAAGTGTGAACCACAATACCTGGCTGAATTATGGAATAAAGTTTCAAGTTAGACAACATAATTATCGTGTTGTTAAAACCCATTAATCATAACGAGTCAACATCCACCCTCTTGATTACTAAACAATAGAAATATTGAAAGATTGACCTCCTATTCAAATGAAAAGAAAAATGACAGCTTTTCGCAAGAAATCATGTACTGGCATTCATTGTCATTTAGGGCCATGCAGAAAATAGATATTCCAGGGAAATATTCATGTCAAAAATTCTATTTAAAACTATTAGTGCCATTTATCTGAGAGCATATGTGGGTGTATGAACACATATCAGTTTATCTTTTGATCTCTCTCTCTTTATCTCTTTCACTAACTTTTTTCCCGTACTGTCTTGGTATCCACCTCTCTCCCTGATAAAAACCATCTCATCATTCCTATATGAATACTTGTTCTTCATCAACTTACTTTGGCTTCTGTCCACATAGATGGGATTTCATGAATTTGCAGAATATGCTCCTATGTTCTGTTTGATAATTCTGTTCCCTATTTTCCAATAAAACCTCTCGAGAGAGACAACCTGACAAGGCTCAATAGTTAATGAACCATAAGTATATTTTTACTGCTCCAACTTCTTGTCATATGTTATTTACTTTCTGTCTTTCTCTATTATAGACAAACTTTACTTCATTTCAGTCTTCACATGTGCCCTGTTCTCTGCCACTGTCCGCAACCCCAGACCTACTCTGCTTCACCCACTCAATTCATCCTCAGCCCTTAATTGAGAGAAGGTGTTTCAGGAGTCTCCCCAGAAACCAGTTTGGAGGTTTTTAACTATAGAAAATCTTTCTTTATCACACATTTTTAGAGATTTATTTCTTAATTTGAGAGGGAGAGAGAGAGAGAGAGGATACATAGAGGGAGAAGCAGGACACATGGGGAGGGAAAAGCAGACTCTCCACCGACCAGGGAGCCCAATGGCCCCGGGGATCATGACCTGAGCCAAAGGCAGATGCTTAACCTACTGAGCCACCCAGCCACTTTTTTATCACATTTTAAGAGAACATTTAAATCCCCTATTTGCTTACAGTATCCTCCTTTAAACTAGAATATTTGTGAAGTTAAAGCACTGTCTCCCCTGACCAGTATTTTATCCATATGGTTCAGTTTGTTTCCTAGCATATATAACTACTTGCTAATTAAATCAGTGACCAAAAAGAGTGAAGAAAAACTCAAATTTTAGTTCAAATTCTTTGTTACCTTTGCCACCTTACACGTCGTCCCTGAATTTCCCTGGCCTTCAGATTTATAAGCTACATGATGAAAGTTTTGAATCAGATGACAATTACAAATGATAATATTAGTAATGGTAATATCAACTCCATAAGTGTATTGGACAGAGGGAATGTACTTTCTATTGGCATCATATTTCTATATTGCAGAATCTTCAGGAGAATGATATTTTTTACTTCATTTCATTCTTGACAAGGGAGAATGATTTACCTGACAGGCAAGGTCAGAAGGAAGTGGCCATGAGTACAGCTGATGGCAGAGAGGCCATGTTCTCTCTGGTTTGCACTATATGGTCAAGGTAGGTTCTCTTCCTGCAGGTGAAGATCTGCAGTTGACCAATAATGCCCATGACCAGGGAATTAAGTATGTCTAACTTGGGCCTATTTTCCTATAGATCTAGTTATATTACCAAGTCACTTTATCAGTAATGGAAGTGGTATTTTGATTTCCATTTTCCTGACCCTTTGTCTGTTTCTGAACTTTAGATGGAAACATAGGAGTATTATTTATAAGACCTCTACAACCTCAAAAAAAAAAAAAAAAGAAAAAAGAAAAGACCTCTACAATCTCAAAAGGGAGGTAATAGCTAAACAGAATATTAGTTATTTGCTATTTTCAATCCTTTCAGATGAACAGGAGTACATATTGTTTTAGGTTTTTATTTAAATTCCAGTTAACATACAGTGTAATATTAGCTTTAGGTATACAATTTAGTGATTCAACATTTACATCCAACACCCGGTGCTCATCTCAACAAGTGCCCTCCTTAAAGCCCATCACCTATTTAACCCATCCCCCCACCCACCTCCCCTCTGGTAACCATCAGTTTGTTCTTTATAGTTAAGAAACTGTTCTTTTGTTTGACTCTCTCTTTTTTCCCCCTATGACCTTGTGTTTTGTTTATTAAATTCCCAAAAGAGTGAAATCATATGGTATTTGTCTTCCTCTGCCTGACTTTTTTTGCTTAGCATTGTATTCTCTAGCTCCATCCACATCATTGTAAATGACAAGATTTCATTCTTTTTTATGGCTGGGTAATATTCCATTATATATATATATATATAATCACGTCTTCTGTATCCATTCATAATAGACATTTGGGTTCTTTCCATAATTTGCCTATTGTTGATAATGCTGCTATAAACATCAGGCTGCATGTACCCCTTTGAATAAGTATTTTTGTATCTTTTGCATAAATACTTACTACTGGTAGTTGCTGGATCATAGGGTAGTTCTATTTTTAACTTTTTGAGAAAACTCCATACTGTTTTCCAGAATGGCTGCTCCAGTTTGCATTCCCACCAACAGTGCAAGAGGGTTCTCCTTTCTCTGCATCCTCGCCAACACCCTTTGTTCCTTTTGTTGTTAATTTTAGCCATTCTGACTGGTGCGAGGTTATATCTCATCATGGTTTTGATTTGTATTTCCCTGATGATGAATTATGTTGATCATCTTTTCATGTGTCTGTTCGTCATCTGGATGTCTTCTTTGGAATAATGTCCATTCATGTCTTCTGCCTATTTTTTTTTTTTTTAACTGGAGTGTTTTGGGTGTTGAGTTTTATAAGCTCCTTATAGATTTTGGATACTAACTTTTTAATAGATATGTCATTTGTAAATATCTTCTCCCATTCTATGGGTTGCTTTTTAGTTTTGTTGATTGCTTCCTTTGCTGTACAGAAGATTTTATTTTGATGAAGTCCCAATAATTTACTTTTGCTTTGGTTTCCCTTGCCTCAGGAGACATATGTATTAGGAAGCTGTTATGACTGATGTCAAAGAGGTTACTGCCTATCTTCTCTTCTAGGATTTTAATGGTTTCCTGTCTCAAATGTAGGTCTTTAACCCATTTTGAAATTATTTTTGTGTGTGGGATAAGAAAGTGGTCCAGTTTCATTCTTTTGCATGTTGCTTTCCAGTTTCCCCAACAGTATTTGTTGAAGAGGGTGTCTTTTTTCTGTTGGATATTCTTTCCAAGCAGGAGTATATTTTTAATATTTAGTACATGTGTATTTATGGGTGTGTATTCCTATATTTACAAAGATATTTAGTCTTTAACTTATATAGAGAATTTGAACTTGTATACTTAACACACTCAGTCTGCAACTGGTTATATTACTGTCCAGATTCCTTCAGTGGTATAGGGAAGGGCATATATTACGAGAGCAAAACAATTCCACAGTGATTTGCACATTTTGGAAAAAAAAGTCACAGATTAACTGGTAAATTAAATGATTTAGAAGGTTATATTTTCCCAATGTTGTTTTTTACATGGTTTGCATGATAAAAATGTTTCATTGTTTTATGAAAAATAAAATAGTAGTGAAATTTTTAAGCAGACTGAGAAGTGGTCATTTTTCCTCTTATTGTGTTAAAATAGACTTCTTTTATTGGAGAGGGTTAGTGAACTGCCTTCTGTGTTCTTGTTGGGTCAGCTGTAGAAGTGACTTACAGGCCCAAGGGCATGTTACCTCTCTGAACACAGGGATTGGTCCAGGAGTGGGTTTATGACCTGCAGAGAGTCAAGTTCCCTTTCCAGATATTATGAGGCTGCTAGAGAAAATGAGAACTTATTACTGAGGTCTTGGACCTTAAAAATTATAAAAGCCTGGGACTCTCTAGAAACATGTTCACTGCTAATGGAGGAGAATACACCTCAGAAGAAGAGGAAAAGAAGTTGAAGACAGAGAGAAAGAAACAGAATCCTAATAACATTGCTCCAAATCTAAAATCTGTGTTGCATAAAGCCATCCCTCCCCCATATATTCTATATTATGAGAAAACGCATTTATTTTTCCCCATTAAGTTGTTTAGAAATGGACTTCTGACACCTCTGCCAAGAGTCCTGCTTCACAGAACAATAAACACATAACACATGGCAATAAAGTTTCTTGAGGTTTAAAAATTATGGAATAAAAAGTTCAATTAGGAAGAGTAGAGACTGATTAATGGATTAATGAAATATTATCTTTACTTCAACATTTTTCTATTTAAAATATATTTTTATTTAGGAAACGACAAGGAAAATTTGGAGGATATTGGCATGATATAGTGCATATATTAATCTTGTGATGACTCTAATACACAGTTGCAGAAAAAGATTCTAGCATTATTTCAAAGATTACCAGAAAAGACAACTTTGACATTAGAAATGCTAGTCCCATGCTTGCAGTGAGGAAGTTGACAGACATATGACAAGTGTGTGCCACACATGATATAATGGAACAATTATGGATTTTTGGAATCCTATTAATTCACTGCTACAAAGCATAAGTGTCTACAAGTTTAAATTTTCTACATAAGTTGTTTACTTGCAGTTAGTACATGTTTTAGTTATCATTACCACTTTGCCTGGCAATGATTTTTACCCCTATTTCAAAGATGAGGAAACAAGAGATTCATAACAACTAAATACTTAATATAACATTTCAGAACTAGAAGATTTGAGAGTAAATACTCAAAATTCAGATACCAGGCATAGTGCTGAAACTGGTTTTCAAATCTTTGATTTTTTTATGTTACACTTGTCTATTGATCAACATCCCAAGAGAAAAAAATGTGTCATTATGATATTGATAAAGATATAGGAAAAAGGAAACAATGGGATGTGTCACTAAGAAGACCTGAGTGAGACAATACAGCAGTTGACCATAAAAGAGGCATTTTTCAAAATCTATTAAATCAGTAAAAGTGAGAGTTCCTGAAGATGTTTGTCTACTTCACCACTTTATGTAAGTTTTATGCCTTTCTGTGAACTGGACAGCATCATAAATAAACATTATCAGGACAATTCCAAAACAAAAGAACACATATTTCATTTTACAGCTGTTAAAGTTATTTCTTTGTTTTCATCATTTTTACTCAATCTCAACGTTTATTCTATTTATAAAACTGCATAGAAATACAAAAAAATAGGTATTTTTGTGAATTAAAATCAATTTGATAGATTTTTCTTACCGAATTGTACATTAAATTTCCATAGAAACTTACCAGAAACTTTTCCTCCTTAATTTGTAATATAATGCAGTATGACAGGTCATATTTTAACACCATATGCCTAAATTTCTTTGAAGGTTCATCATAACTTCTATACCATAGGGAGCCATGCATATATTTATGAGTTGTTGAAATTTTACATAGCTTCAAAATGAAAGTAATATGTTGCCCAAGTAATGTCAAGAATATATTTTAATCCTCAAAACATTCTATAAAATACTGTCCTACCAAAAACTCAAGGTCAAAGATGAAATAATATATGTCAAGACATTTTTAGTTATAAGGATGAGTAATAGTTTAAAACTTCAAATCAGGCATGATAATATTAATGTGGCACTAAAATCCATTAATCAAAATCAAAATGTTCTGTGGGTAAACAAAGAAACCATGGCATTACTTACTATGTTAGTTATCATGTAGAAATAAACATGCTTACAAATAATGAAAATTTGGAGAAAATTTCTGTGATCCAACCTTTTACAGTGGCGAACAGATCAATGCATTTGCAGATTATTCTGTTTAAAACCCAAGGTGGCTCTTATTGTTAATTGTATATAAAGAAACTGCTTTCTTGCTAACTTCTTATAACAATTATACAGGCATATTTTCTGAAGAGCAGTAACATTTTGCAATAAAAATCTCCTGGCTGAGAATTTATGGCAATCAGAAATTGATCTCAGTTGAGCCATCAATAATTATCATATCAGGTATATCTTGCACAATAATTTCCCTCTGGTTTTGTTTCCTAAGTGGTAAAATTAGTTACACGAACATGTAGAGCAAGATACTTTTTTTTATGGATTTTGTGGATGTGAAATATGTTTTTACTCTCCTGGAAAAATCAAGGATGAATTGTAGATCTTCCAAATAGTGGGATAATCATTTTATGTCCTTATTAACTTAATGTTGTGAATTCCCATGTTTCCTATTATAAACTCACCCATTTGTAAATCGACCCCAAGTATACAGATGGATACTACTACCATCAATTGAGTGCACACGACATGGTGACACTTGAACAAGGTTGTATTTGGAATGTGATTTCCCTGGAAATATTACCTTTCCTTTTTCTTTCTCACTCTAGCCTTTGTGAAAAACTTTACAACTGTTTCTTCTACATATGGCCAAAGAATCCCATTAAAGTTGAAATAAAAGCATTTATCCCTATTGCATTTATTGGTTCAGATGAGCACCAGCTGGAATTTTCATGGTCTGTGGTTCTACAAACCAACATATTGAGGTCATTTCTGTTTGTTTTTTTTTTTTTCTGTCAGTTGCAAATGATGGAAAATGTCAGTTCATGATGAGCAACAACTCCAAAAGTGGGATGGCCAACTAATTTAACCTGACACATGGGGCTCCTATTCATTTTGATGGTTTTATATATACCCAGACATAATGTACCTTCAGAAAATGCTGAAGGTGCCATCTTTTAACCTTTATTTGTGAGAATACTTTACCTCAGGGCTTCAGTGGATTATTACAGACTTAGCCATTTACAAAATCTCAAAATTCACTTTATATTCTGGTGTTTTTTACACTTGATTTCAACCACAAGGTTATTTTTTGAAAATATGAAATTCTCCTCATTCTGTTTTCAATGCTCATTTTTGGCTTCTGAACTCAAGCATAGAAATAAAAGTTAGAAATGAAATTTACAGAATTGCCTGACATGGTTTACTAACACAAAAGAGACATATCAAAATTTGATCACAACTGCCTTTTGCCTCTTAATAATTGGTATTTAATCTAATGAAAGCCCAATTCCAAAGTGACGTTGACGATAATGACTAATTTTCACTATAGTAAAAAAAATCATGTGATGGGCTAAAAGTAAATTCTGTTTAAATACATATTTAATTCTTCACCAGTCATTCTTCACCTTTTCTAATTTTTAAAATGGAGGTTTCCATCATTAAATTCTATGTAAGAAATATCAGTAAAATTTAATATATCACATTAAAAAATATAGGGACATCATGTAAGCAAAACAACAATGCAACAAATACATATGAAAACTAGAAAACATAAGCTACTTATAATATAATTGAGAATATAAGGCAGTAGTATTTTCCCCCTGCAAAATGTTGTTATATGTTTATATGTTTATAGAGAAAGTTTTCAGAAGTTTATATTATAAATAAAATACTGAGAGATGTCTATTACCTCTTTTCTTTATAATCTTTCAGGGTAATTGTGAAATATCAACCTCAGAATAAAATCAAATGAACAGCAGAAATAAACAAATTCTGCCTAGTTTACCCTATTTTCACTCATTCAATGGACTATGATAAATGGTAGCTGGAAAAAAAAACCTGTTTTCCCTACTATGCTTATCTTAAACGTCAACAGCTTATTGAGCACTTTCATGGTGAAGGCAGTAAACCTTAAGTGGATGTAGAAAAGTAAGAAGGGAGAGGAGATGAAGATAGAGAACATAGAAATTTATATGTAGAAATAAGATTGACCAAGAGATTTCTAAGCAAAATCTAATCCATGTTTCCTGTTTTAGTTAGTGTTCCTTTGTTCCTTGCCTTTCTATGTGTGTGTGTGTGTGTGTGTGTGTGTGTGTGTGTGTGTGTGTGTGTGTGTTTCTAAATAACCACCCTTGCTATTTTCTTGCCAGGTTTATTTTAGCAGAGTCTCACTCCAGGTGTCCTCCATCAGACTGTCACATTTGAGCATACCCTCAGTCAGCCTGTGGTTGGAAGTCAGATCCTATGTGCTTTTTCTTGTGGCCTTGTAATTGCCTACATGAGAGCAATCAAACATATCAGCTAGAACAATCGCCTGTATCAGCTGGAAACCTTTCTTTAAGTGAGCACACCAGTTTAACACATTTATTTAGACAGTTATTTCTGTTGGAAAGAAATCACGTGTCTATCCCAAGGTTTCTTGAATTGAAGAATGGGATGTATGGCTTTAGAACCAGAATATATGAAGACACATGCCTTATTCTTTTAATGTTGCTAAGTGAAATGATGTGAAAATCAATATTTGGTGACTCCTTTGAGGAAAATCTTCAAATCCCAGCCTGTCAAATATTGTTTAGCATTTTTGCAGCCTTTCTTCCTTCAAAAATAAACTAAGAATGAGACGCTATTTTGTATTTACTAAATAGATGTTCTTCTTTACTTGAAAAATTGAATTGCACAGATGACAATAAGTAACTCCAGGTCACTATTTTTACTCATTCACCTTTTGCAAATTCAACAACAATAAAACAATTACAGTCCGTGAAACAAAAAGACAAATAGACTACATGGTTAGTGTGGAATATGGCTTAAGGGGACATAGAGGATTTTGATAAAAAAAAAAAAAACTGGTAATTTAATAGCATTACTAAAATCTCTTTTGATATTAAAAACATATACATATAAGGAAAATGAAGAAACCACATCATTTCAATCTTCTCGGTGATTTTTATATACCTTAAACATGTGAGGTAAAGGAAAGGCTTAAAGGATAAAATTACAACACTAGATCCTTTGAAATGAAATATATCTCATTTCACAATGTCCACTACCTTCAAGTCACTAAACAACTGAGTAATTTTAATTTGGATACTTGTTAAACTGTGTTTTAAATAATCAGCTAGTATCATCCTTATCAAATTAGTCCCTTGGTTTCAAATGCTTAGTTTACCAAAATTGTCAGTACATAAGAATAGTCCCAATGTCTTATTCTTCTATGAATCTTTACATATTTCTGAAGACATAAAAGATATTCAGTGCTTCTTGAATGAATCAACTAAAACTATAACCACACATGCACACACACAAACTCATATAAGATATAACTAATCCACTATTTTTGGGTGGTGCCCTAGATGTATATGGATAGCAACTGATCAGGATGGTAAATGAGGGAACAGGAGAAATTTATATGTACCATTGATAAACATTTTTTTAATTTTTTTAAAGATTGTATTTATTTATTTGACAGAGAGAGACAGAGAGAGAAAGCACAAGCAGGGGGAGCCGCAGGCAGAGGGAGAAGCAGGCTCCCCTCTGAGCAAGGACCCTGATGTGGGGCTCAATCCCAGGACCCTGGGATCATGACCTGAGCTGAAGACAGACGCTTAACCGACTGAGCCACCCAGGCACCCCCACTGATAAACATTTTTAAAGAGATCTTCTAATATCTCCTCTTTGACTGAATTTGCCATTTGGTGCTGAACCAAGTGTAGGCTTATTTGATGAATATATTATTCTAAGCAAGTTGTGAAAAGTACTGAGTATTCTTCCAGACTTTTTAAATACCAATGAGGCAGAAGAGTTGCTAGATACATTTGCAGTGTTCTAGCTGAAGTGAAATTACGCATTTAAATTGCATTAACATTGCATACTTCTCCCTATTCAGTAAGATAACAGTATTATAAACTCTATTTATTTTGCTAATGCACTTTGGAGAAATAAAGACAAAATAGGGTGAAGAAACTTTATTTTCACTTAGTGCACAAAATGTCTCATGTGAAATCATTTGCTAAAGAATAGTCATTTAGGAGAAATGAACTAAGAGACTTATTTTAGCTATCATTTTACTGACACAGAAATAAATATTTTTATAGCACATAGTGCATGGTGGATGTTAAATGAGTATTTATTAAATTGTGCTGAAATCACAATTTCTCCTCTACATTTTGTCTTTATTTCTCAAAGTTATAATAAGGTTCAGGAACATATGTAACTAGAATATCAATTTAATTTGGTTCAATGCAGCACGCATTTAAAAAGAATTCCAATCCACAGCTCATTGGTTAGATAATTCCCATTCCTTTCTTCACAACCTTAATATATAGCCTGAAAAGTGAAATGTTTTAAGATAAGGATAAGTATGTACCATGACTCTGGACAACGAAATCTATGTGGAACTCTACTGTGGGCTTGCTAGTAACCTCTCTAACACATTAAAGAGACAGATTCCTGCTTTCTCCATGCCTTGAACATAAATTAATACCTGGATCTGTGGTGATCACAAGACTGAAAGAACCAAGAGAATGCAGGGATGCTGAACCAATACTAGCAACTGTTTATTTCCAGATGACTTGTTAATTAGACAGGCTATATATAAATTGCTGTGATATTATCGAACTTTAAGTATATTTGTAAGTTATCATTTATTGATCCATTTTTATATCTGTTTATTAAGTTCAGCTCTTAATAAAAATGGGAAAATGAAGAGTATGGTTAGATTGTACTTTTTTTCCCAAGAAATGTTATTTGTTAAGTGTCCCTTTCATTTTCTAAGTCCCTCCCTGGCCTGATGTTGGATGAGAACAAAATGTACACAATAAAATGCTGTTATCCTCATAATATATATAAACACAGACACCAGCATACATTTGCTAATAATAACAGGTGGAGTGTTTATAATAATTTTACATTTCTGTGTTGACTTTCTGTGCTTGAAGGTAAAAGTTATTTTGCTGGAGCTAAAAAAGGAAATTGATTTTATTGTTGTTCGATGTATCCATCTGGGAAAGGATTTGGTGACAGGAGAAGGGAGGCTACCTGGATAACGCAGAATAGTGTCTGTTTGCCTATTTATATCTGAAGACTTGTTCGATCATTATTTTGACTTGGTTGTGCAGAAGTCACTTTTCTGGTTCAGAAAGACCATTATTAACCTTCAAGTATGCAGCAATATAGCTATCAATAAATTTACAGACTCTAAAAGCTTGATTTCACTAGCGTCGTCCTGTCTGTCAATTATTGTTATTCTAAATGACACTGGATTTTGCTAAGTTATATCGAATGAGAAGAGGCAAAGTTGTATCATCTTCTTCTTTTTCCTCAAATATTTCCTGGAAATTAGAGTTATTATCTTACCTCCCACCTCTTGTCCCAACAACTTCCATAGGACTTCATGCTCCAGATTATGTCAAACATATATTATAAATATAAAGTTATTCATAGAAAGGCAAAGGTTATCACAAAAGTATGTATTAGGAATCAAGCATCAATAAATTGATAATGTAGACAACTCCACTTGCCATTCCATTTGCAGAATAAAGAGAAATCTCCAGTCTTATGCTTTGGCAATGACAGAATTCTCAATTCACAATCCTGACCTTTTTCATTCTTCTCTGGTTTTTCCCCACCCACAGGGTCCTTTCATCTTTCAGCACCTTTATCTCACAGTTTTTTTTTGAGGAAACCTCTAACTCTTCCCACGAAAAACTTTTACCTCTTGACTTTTCCTTGTTTCCTGTTACTTTGAGCATTTCCTCCAATTTGGGCCATATAACTATGTATATTTTCTTCTCAAACTTCTTGAACTCAAAGAGAATAAGCACTTCCAGAAGGAGATTGAATACAAGTTACCCAATTCTTACTCAGTCTTGCCACGAAAAACTTTTACCTCTTGACTTTTCCTTGTTTCCTGTTACTTTGAGCATTTCCTCCAATTTGGGCCATATAACTATGTATATTTTCTTCTCAAACTTCTTGAACTCAAAGAGAATAAGCACTTCCAGAAGGAGATTGAATACAAGTTACCCAATTCTTACTCAGTCTTGCCACCAGTGAAAGTTATTCCCTTTATGAAATAAGCACAAGTTCAGGGACACACATTTTGTCTTTAGTCATTCAATTAACCCATACTGAGTTAATGTCCTTTCTCTTTTTCATATGGTTCTAGTTTTGTCAGGTAGAAACAATAAACACCCTTCCCATTCTTTTTTCTTGAGATAAATTTGGTTCTTTTCTTTCCCACATGAAGCCTGGCTGAATTACAAGAGAAAGTACAAGGAGTATTAAATGTTGCTCTCTGTTTGTTACTCAGCAGAACTGGTAACAGATCCAGTGAACCAGCTCAGATTATCATATTTTGATTTGAAATTTCATTTCTAGGGCACCTGGGTGGTTCAGTCAGTTAAGGGTCTGACTTTTGATTTCAGCGCCAGTCATGATCTCAGGGTCTTGAGATCAAGTTCTGCACTGGGCTCATACTGAACATGGAGCCTGCTTAAGATTTTCTCTTTCCCTCTCCCTCTGCCCCTCCTCTGCTCTTTCTCTAAAAAAAAAAGAAAATCAAACTTTCTTTTCTAATGGAAGAGGTAAGAAAGAGGAGGATGCTGCCCTTTGTGAATGTTCTCATAAACCTTTTTTATTAGCTCAAAAAGAATCCCCCCAAAAAACCTCTTTCTCACAGAAACATATAGATATGTATTTTTCTTTTTTAAGAATTAAAAAATTATCTGATCATGTAAGAAAACTATAACAAAATAATCATGCCGTTGAACTATATACATATAATCATTATGTATTTCATATTATATATATAAACATGAAACTTTAGTCCCTGTATTAGACCTCCCTGAGTGTGGAGATCCAGAACTTCTTAGATAACACAGAAAAGAAGAAAAAGGAAGGAGGGAAGAAAATAAGGAAGGGAAGAAGAAAGGGAGGGAGGGAGGAAGGAAGGAAGAAAAGGAGAAAGGTAGGAAGAAAGGGAGTAGAGGAGAGAGAAGGAAGGAGGGAAATATATAAACGAAGAAAAACTCTTAGAAGAAGAGGGACTGATTTATCATTTTTCTCATTTTAATAACTGTTTTGACATGAAGTGAAAGGATGGTTTCAGATTTTATATTGTTTAGCTCATTGCTTATTTTAACATAGTCGCGATTAGGCTTAGGCCAGAGAATGGGGCCACTCCTGGCTTGGAATAGGTCTGACACAGGAAGTGTAGAACAATAAGCAAAGGTTGAGAGGGTTTGTTTTGGTTTTGGTTTGAGAGTATATAAGATTCACAGTAAAACTGAGCAGAAGAGATTTCCCAGGGGCTCCTGGGTAGCTAAGTCAATAGAGCATGTGACTCTTGATCTCGGAGTTGTAAATTCAATCCCCACATTGGGTATAGATTAATTAAAAAGAGAGAGAGAGAGAGGGAGATTTCCCATATACCTCTTACCCCCACACATGCATAGCCTCCAGCATTATCAACATCCCCCACCAGAGTGGGTATATTTGTAACAGTTGATGAACTACATTGACACATCATAATCATCCAAAGTCCATAGTTTATATTATAGTTCTCTCTTGGTCTTTTCCATTCTATACATTTGGACAAATGTGTAATGATATGTATCTACCATTATGGTGTCATACAGAATACTTTCACTGCTCTAAAAATCCTCTATGATCAATCTATTCATGTCCTCTCACCACACAAAACCCTTGGTAACCACTGATCTTTTACTGTCTCCATAATTTTGTCTTTTATAGAATGTTATGTAGTTGGAAACAGAGTATGTAGATTTTTCAGATTGGCTTCTTTCACTTAGGAATATGCACTTAGAGTTCATCTATGTTTCTTCATGGTTCGAAGGCTCATTTCCTTTCAGCTGTAAGTAATATCCAACTGGATATAAACAGTAATTCAAATTCATCCACCTACTAAAAGACATCTTATTTGTTTCTAAGTTTTAGAAAATATGAATGCAGCCTCTATAAACATTCATGTACAGGTTTTTGCGTGGACAGAAGTCTTCAAATTGGGGGGTAAATACCAAAGAGCACTATTGCCACAGCATATGGTAAGGGTATGTTTGGTTGGGTAAGAAACAGCCATATACAACGCTGTTTTCTAAAAGTGCTTACAGCATTTTGTATTCCTACTAGCAATGCATGGGAGTGCCTATTCCACATTCTCACCAGCATTTGACATTGGCAATGTTTCAGATTTTGTCCATTCTAATAAAGATATAGTGGTATCTCATTGTTGTTTTAATTTTGATTTTCCCTGAGGTCATATGATGTTGAATATCTTTTTAAAAGATGTTCAGTTTTTATCTGAATATCTTCTTTGGTGAGGTGACTGTTGATGCCTTAGACCATTTTTTTTTTTTTTAATCCAGGTTGCTAAGTTTTCTAATGTTGAGTTTTAAGAGTTTTTTGTATATTTTGGATAACAGTCTTTTATCAGATGTGTCTTTTGCAAATATTTTCATCCACTCTGTGGTTTTGCAAATATTTTCATCCACTCTGTGGTTTTGCAAATATTTTCATTCAGTCTTCTCATTCTCTTGATATTGTCTTTCACAGAGTAGAGGTTTTTAATTTTACTTAATTTCAGCTTTTCAATTATTTCATATTACATTATTCTTTTGGTGTCATATCTAAAAAGTCACTGTCATATCTAAGATAATCATCTGGGTTTTCTTCTATCTCCTAGGAATTTTATAGTTTTATGTTTGACATTTAGATCTGTGGTCATTTTTGAGTTAATTTTTGTGTGAGGTGTAAGGCCTGGGTTATTTATTTATTTATTTATTTATTTATTTATTTATTTTTGCATGCAGATGTCCAGTTGCTCTAGCATTATTTGTTGAAAGACTATCTTTGCTCCATTATATTTCCTTTACTCCCTTTTCAAAGATTGCTTGGCTATATTTATGTGGACCTTTTTCTAGGCCCTCTATTCTGTTCCATACATCTAGTTGCTTATTCCTTTGCTGAATTCACACTGTCTTGATTACTGTGGTGTTAAGTAGTCTTGAATTTGGGTTGCCTCAGTCTCCCAACTTTATTCCCTTCAATACTGTGCTGGCTATTCTGAGTCTTTTCTTATTCAGTAAAAACTTTAGATCAACCTCAGCTGCAGCAACTTCTTGCAAGATATGTCTCTAAAGGCAAGGGAAACAAAAGAAAAGTGAACTATTGGGACTTCATTAAGATAAAAAGCTTTTGCACAGCAAAGGAAACAGTCAACAAAACTAAAAGGCAACCTATAGAATGAGAGAAAATATTTGCAAATGACATATCAAATAAAGGGCTGGTATCCAACATCTATGAAGAACTTATCAAACTCAACCCCTGAAAAACAAATAATCCAGTCAAGAAATGGGCAGAAGACATGAACAGACACTTCTCCAAAGAAGACATACAAATGGCCAACAGACACATGAAAAAATGCTCAACATCATTTGTCATCAGGGAAATATAAATCAAAACCATAATGAGATACAACCTTACACAAGTTAGAATGGCTAAAATTAACAAGATAGGAAACAACAAATGTTGGCAAGGCTGTGGAGAAAGGGAAACCCTCTTACAATGTTGGTGGGAATGCAAGCTGGTACAGCCAGTCTGGAAAAACAGTATGGAAGTTCCTCAAGAAGTTAAAAATAGAGCTACCCTATGACCCAACAATGGCACGACTAGGTATTTACCCAAAAGATAATGTGTAGTGAAACAAATGGGCACCTGCACTCCAACGTTCATGGCAGCAATGTCCACAATAGCTAAATAGTGGAAAGAGCCAAGATGTCCTTCAATAGATGAATGGATAAAGATGTGGTTTATGTATACAATAGGATATTACTCAGCCATCAGAAAGGATGAATACTTATTACTTACATTGACGTGGTTAGAACTGGAGGGTATTATGTTAAGTGAAATAAGTCAGAGAAAGACAATTATATAATTTCACTTATATGTGGAATATAAGAAATAGTGCAGAGGATCATAGGGGAAGGGAGGGAAAATGAACTGGAAGAAAT
This sequence comes from Eumetopias jubatus, assembly GCF_037043125.1. Classification (NCBI taxonomy): domain Eukaryota; kingdom Metazoa; phylum Chordata; class Mammalia; order Carnivora; family Otariidae; genus Eumetopias; species Eumetopias jubatus. Next base: position 176,543,037 of record NW_028274808.1, read on the forward strand.
CAGAGAAGGAGACAAACCATGAGAGACTCTTGACTTTAGGAAACAAGTTGAGGGTTGCAGAACGGGGGGTATTTGGGGGGATGGGGCAATTGGGTGATAGGCATTAAGGAGGGCACATGATGTGGGCACTGGATATTACATGCAACTGATGAATTACTGAACACTACATCAGAAACTAATGATGTACTATATGTTGGGTAATTTGATTTAAATTAAAAAAAACAACTTTAGAATTAGTTTGTCAATATCCCAAAATAACTTGAGAGATTTTGATTGGGGGTGCATTTAATCTATAGATCAAGTTGGACAGAACTGACATCTTGACCATACTGAATCTTCCAATTTATGAACAGAGAATATCTATTTAATTAGTTCTTTGATTTTGTTCATCAGAATTTTATAGTTTTTCTCATATACATCTTGAACATATTTTATTAGTATTATTCCTATTTCATTTTAGGGAGAGCTAATGTAAATGGTATTATGTTTTTAATTTCAATTTCTATTTGTTCATCGCGGGTATATAAAAAAAGTGATTTACTTCCATATATTAACCTTGTATCCTGAAACCTTGTTATAATCGCTTATTAGTTACAGGATTTTTTCTGTTGATTCTTTTGGATTTTCTACACAGAGAATCATGTCATGTGTGGACAAAGACATTTTTATTTCTTCCTTTCAAATCTGTATACCATTTCTTTTCTTTTTTATTGAAATACATTTGTCATATAACATTGTGTAAATTTAAGGTGTAAAATATGTCTATTTCATACATTTATATATTGTAATATGATTACCACTGTAGCAAAAATTAGCACCTCTATTGTGTCATATAACTATCAGGGCTTTGTGTGTGTGTGTGTGTGTGTGTGTGTGTGTGTGTGTGTGTGTGGTGGGAAGAGTTAAAATCTAGTTTCTTAGAAAGCTTATTATTATAAAATATTGTTGTCTATATTCTATTTTCTTTACTTATTGCATTAGCTGGAACCTCAAGTGTGATGTTGAATAAGAATAGTGAAAGGAAACATTCCTGCCTTTTACCTGATCTTAATGGGGAAGTTTCTCACCACGAAGTATGATATTACCGGTAGGTTTTTGTAGCTATTATTCACCAATTAAGGAAATACCCTTATTTCATTTTATTGGAATTATTTTTATCATGAAAAGGTTTTGGATTTTGTATTCTCACTATGCATATGTTATACCTTTTATAGTTGTCCCACAATTCTTGGAAATTCTCTTCTGGTTTTTTTTCTTTTTTTCAGTCTTTGCTATCTTTGATTTATTTGATTTTGAAATTTCTGTTTTTATATTCTCAAGCTCAGATATTCTTTCCTCAACTGTGTCCAGTCTACTAATAAGCCTATCAAAGACATTCTTCATTTCTGTCACAGTGTTATGTTTTGTTTTATCTCTAACATTTCTTTTAGTTCTTTTGTAGCATTTCCATCTCTATGCTTATATTGCCCATCTGTTCTTTCATACTGTCTACTTTATTATTAGAGCCATTGCCACATTAATCATAATTGTTTTAAATCCCCAGTTTGATAATTCCAATATCCCTGCCATGTCTGCTTCTGATGTTTCTTTCTCTACAAGTTGTATTTTTTTTTTTACCTTTATTATGACCTGAAATTTTTTTCTTGATATATAGACATGTAATGTGGTGATGAGGTGTGGGGGAAAGGGAAATGTTCTATAGTCCTATGATTAAATTTCAGGCTTTTAGTGAGCTTATGCTTCTGAACTATGAAGTTGAAAAGTTTTTCTGATTTATCTTTTCTCCTGTTAGGTGGGACAGGATGACTAGAGTGGGCTCGAATTGGTATTTCCCTTTGCCCTAATCTTTAAGTTCTGAGAATACTCCAGCAGGTTAGACTTTGTTTAACAAGCTTCTCCTGAGGTCAGACCTTGTTAAGAAGAACAGAGAGCTCTGGTATATTTTTAAATGTTCCTTTTCTGTCCCCCTGCCATAGCATGAAGGGATTTTTCTCTAATATACACTATGGGAACCTGGACAAGTTCCTGAAGGTAAATCTCACAATACTGTGGGGGCTTACCCATGACTGGGTCCCCCTGGAGTTTTTAACTCAGACTCATCTGCACTGAGCTTCCAGCAACTTCTCAATTACAGTTCAGGTTTTCCTGCCCAGGCACTGATTCCCTGGATGGTTTTTGCTCTGCTCTGGTTAAACTTTGACTCCCTGTACTCACCTGTTTTCCTCTTTGATCTTGGGGTTGGCAGTTTTCCTGGTGTCCTTCCTTCTCTTATGGATCCAAGAAGAGTTGTTAATTTTTCAGTCTGTTCAGCTTTTTATATGCCGTTAGGACTGAGTAGCAACTTCCAAACTTTAAAAATGCTGACATTCAAATATACATATGTTGATCAATAACTTATTATATTTAATGATAAAACAGTCTTTTCTTTTTCAGGAAAGTTTTGTTATGAACTTATCAATGGAATGGTTTGTCATTTTCAGAGTTTAATGATGCACTTTCATTTTGTTTAACAATCCTTAAATATCAACCTCTACATATTATCCTACCTATAAAATGTTATAGTTGGCTGTTAATTTGGGACACATTTTCTGGAAGAATTGTATCTAGACACTACAGTGTAACAGTGCAGAGAATTTTTATTCTTCCTGGTTCTCACTTGTATAGGAAAGCTTTGCCAGTTGATGGTTGGGTACTTCAAAAGACTCAAGTAATTACTGGTATTTCCCATCAAGGAGTTAGATTAATTGAGAGCGTACTGTTCAGAGGAAATATAAAACCTGAGCTCTGAACACTTTTTAGTATTAAATATCCCATAACACCATTGGTGCAAGTGGAGTTGTTAAACTATTGTCATAAGTAACTTGTAGTTTATATAATAATCGTCTCCCCACCCAAATTCCTCTTGTACTCTCATTTGATTTTTTTTAGACTTCCTGTTGTACATTAGTACAAATTCCTTGTACTTTATACTACGCTGTATACTGTTAACTTACAGAGTTTTCAATCTCACGGTGAAGGTTTTTGCTTTGTGGCATTGTCCAATGTTATACCTCCATGAAATCAAATTGATTAAGCTCTCAGAAATCTTTGGAACATTAGTATAAATTAGTAGGCAATAGATTCTAAATTGATTTATTATTTTTATTTTTAAAATATTTTTAAAGAAAATTTCTTTTTTAAGATTTTATTTATTTATTTGTTTATTTATTTATTTATTTATTTATTTATTTATTTATTTGAAAGAGAGAGAGAATGAGAAAGAGAGCATGAGAGGGGTGAGGAGCACAGAGAGAAACAGACTCCCTACTGAGCAGGGAGCCTGATTTGGGGCTCAATCCTGGGACTCTAGGATCATGACCTGAGCCAAAGAAGACACCCAACTGATTGAGCCTCCCAGGCACCCCTAAAGTAAATTTCTATTAAAATATTGTTTCTGAAAGAAAGTACACATCACTTACTTTTTTTTTGGGGTATGGAGGAGAGAGGAATTTTTACCTTGCTCTTTGCTTACATTAGAGATCTTTGAGAGACCTGAAGTATTTATACAGTGCCTGCCTTAGGAAATCTCGACTTACTCACCATATCCATTACATCTTGCTGTACATCCATTCGCCTGAAATTTGTTGGCATGAAATGACAACAATATTTTAGTTTGCTATTCTATGTCTTGCAAAATGGGTCTGGGCTTGGCTGGGCTTTTTGTTGAGCCAAGTTAGGTTGGTGGATCTTGGCTGGGCTCCCTCAAGAAGCTGCAGGAAACTACAGATCACCTGCAAGTTAAGTCTATGACTCTGCAGCAGGCTAGCCTATTTTTCACATGACTATCTCAGAATGCAAAGAATGAGAGCAGAGACACACAAACCTTTGGGGTTTAGATTTAGAATTGATACAAAAGAAATTCCATCCCATAGCTGAACACACGGCCAATTTAGATTCTAGGGGAGAAGAAATAAGTTCCAGGGACAAACTACAAAGAATTGCAATCACTTTTGTAATTTACCACAATCACTTTCCTCTCTTTCTGTTCAGTGTACATGCTAAAGGTTTTGATTAGAGGAAAAACTTTAGGAGAAGATATTTGAGGATTTCAGTATTTTATTATCTTTGAAGAGTTTATGAAAAACAATGAGGAAGTTATGTAAAATTTTCTCATGATTTATAAAAACCATGGTGTATTGATGAGATTTGTCTTTAATGTTTTGAAAAGGGTTTTGATTATTCTAGGAGAGTCAATCCTAGGCTTACAAGGACTTTAAGTTTCTAGAATGAAGGGAGCAGTGTCATTATAGCCCAGCATGTTCTGTCAGGAGATCCAGGCAGCTACACCTAAGCTGAATGAAGACGTAGGAGCAAACATTGTTCTACAAATAATATTAGACATCGTTATTGAGGGGCTTTCTGTGTGTGTGTGTGTGTGTGGTGGGGAAGAGTGAATTGGGCTAATGTTAACTGCTGCACATGCCTAGGAATCATCCAACAGAAGTGGCTTATGCCCATATCCAGCAAATTTGCTGAGCCCTTTTTCAGCTATTCTGTGTATGAGGTATACTCATAATGTCATAGTGCCTTGTGCCTGTCTTTGAGAAGGGTTCTAGTATTGTAGAAGAAGAAGGCCCATGCCTCTGAAATTGAGTGAAACTACATGACAATACAATATACACATGTTACATGATTATTTAACATTTGAAATGTATTTCATATTTTCTTATTTGTTTTATAAATTTAATCATGTGGGTTATTTCCTCCTCAATGTTTAATAGAGTCACTTGTTCAGTATGGTAATTCCAAAAAAGATAAAGAATTTGAAAAAGGTGAATCAAGATAGGACCAAGCACAGGTAGCCAGCCAGAATGTAGCTGGTACTTCTGGTCATTTTGGGACCATCAGTGCCAAAAGGAAGAAGGTACATTGAACAGAATGGAAAGACACTGGACTTTTTTTTTTTTTTTAAAGAAAGACTAGTTTTTTTTTTTTAAGATTTTTTATTTATTTATTTGAGAGAGAGAGAGAGAGAGAGAGAGCATGAAAGGGGAGAGGGTCAGAGGGAGAAGCAGGCTCCCCACTGAGCCGGGAGCCCGATGTGGGACTCCATCCCAGGACTCCGGGATCATGACCTGAGCCGAAGGCAGTCGCTTAACCAACTGAGCCACCCAGGCGCCCAAGACACTGGACTTTTATCTTTTGGAGACTATCTACTTTATTGGGTTGTGTAATGCAATCAGACATAACACAATTCTTTTTTCATTTTCCTTTTTTTTTTTTCATTCAAGAACTTCAACAGATCCTTCAAGCTTATAATATTACATTTTGGCAAACTATAGAAGAAGCTCCATTATAAAGTCTATTTTGAAGCTGATTTGTGATAAAATCTATCAGAAAAGAAATATAAAGAGTAGAATTAACAAAGTAATGAAATACAGCAATCGAATTAAAATTAACATCACTTTCCCTCATCAAGTGGGAAAATGAAACAGTCTAACAGTTATCTTAACAGCATGAGACACCATCGAAAACTAGATATAAGTAAAGAAGCAGTAACATTGCTTACTCTATCCATGAGCTAGCACACTGGCTCAGTGATAAGAAGAATATTTTGCATTTAAATGTTGCCTTACTTTGCAAAAAGTTTTTTTAATGATAATTATCATTCTTAAAATGCTACTGAAATGAAGATAGGTAAGAATCTTATCCTATCTTCCAAAGAAACTCAGAGTAGGTTAATAGAGCTAATATGTTTATCAATTTTAATTCTTTGGGGCTTGTATTTCCTAGAGTTGGTGCCAATTACCTGTTAAATTCTTTTGGGAAACTTAAAAATATCTGTAAATTCCTTGAGAATATATTTTAACCTACTTTGGAAATAGATGATTGCATGACCTTTAACTTGAACTTGTAATTTTGAAATCCCAAAGGCTTGTAAGGAATACTCAAACTATCTCATATTGTGGAAGCATTTCTGAATCAATAATAGAAACTATTATTTGGTGACTTAATACAAAGCAAAATAAAATTCCCATAGTCTTTGCTTAGGTCTAGGAGATATGATTTCACACTGAAGAAATTCTTATTCCTTCACTAATGATTATGAATTGAAACTAGGTCTTAAATTGGTTCTGCACATCTGTAACCTATGTCACTTTGCATGGCTTACATTTCAAATGAGGAATCCACGTTTCAGTTTTGCTTCATACGTTGCTTAACTTTTCCTCAATTTTCTGCTCTGAAAAGTACTGATATCTGTTCTATTTTGTCTCACAGTTATTAGACTAAAATATCTGAAAATGTTTTTAAGCATTTTATTATTATACAAATATAAACAAATTTTAGTTACTTCATGTACCATGCTTCTATGAGATTTTGTTAAGATTTCCTCAAATCCCTTCTGGTTCATTGACTTCTCAAGATATTTATTCTGGAGGCAACCAACCAAGAAATTCTCAGCTCTGTAGATTTTCATCTCCAAAGTCACCTTTGCCATCTTCCCACAAAAGTAATGTAATAAAAATTGTTTTATATGTACCCTTTTACTGATATAATTTAAATATTTAATTAATATCATTTAAATGTTGCCACTGATAACATGAAAACGTTGAAGGCAAAGGTTTTTTGATACAGAGACAATATAAATAAAAGCAGTTCAAAATTAATAAGCAGTGAGATGGAAACAAATCACTCTACTGAGTCAGGACATTTACAGTTTCCGCTTCATGTAGTGACCTTCAGCAACACACTTCACTTCTCTGGGGCTGGTTCCCTCTTTTCTATTACGAAAACTTTACCATAGATATTTTTAAGGTCTCCTCTAACTCTGATTTACCTCGTTTTCTTACAATGCTTCATATTTTGTTGACATATCAGCAGGGAACTTCACACTTCATTGAAAATCCATTAAAACAATTACCATGTCATTAGTGAAGACTTTTAATTATGAGCTTAGTAACCTAAAGAATTCATTGTGATAGGCAAGATTAGCTCTAGGAGCATGTGCTACATTGAGACGCATTGAATGGAGAGATGTCCTTCCTTTGGAGAATTTAGAGCTGTCATTCACAAAGCAGTCAGCATTGTTGATTAAGCCTGTCAGCAGAAAAGTCAGGGAGTGGACGAAAGATTGATAACCTTTCAGATAGTTCCATGACCAGAAATTCCCCCCAAATGAATGAAACTTTGCTTCATTTGACCTGATTCAATGAGAATGGATGGTGATAACACTAGGAAGGGATGTCCCAAAGCTGACAGGGAGAAGGAAGGAAGAGGTGTAGATGTGCATTCATAGTTAAAATAAGGAGAATCGGAGTTATGACTATCACTGATAAACTGTAACTTGTAGCACAAGCCCTGATGATAACTCACTGCATGCCTGCCCTGTTTTCACACATTCTGTGTTTTCGTTAAAATAAAGATGGCCCTCCACATAGCCCAAGCTATTGGACATGTAAGGAGCATTTTTTCCTTCTTTCTGTACTGAAGTGGAATATCCTATAATGTTGCAGCTCAAACCCAAAATCAGAGGCTGGAAAAATGACGGCATAGATGACCTCACTGATTCAGGGCAGTACTGAATGTGACTGTGTTTTCTTTATCATACCCTTTGCTTTATATATTCAGGCACCTTTTAATTTTCTATCTCTTCTTAGTCTGTGTGATGTAACCTTTGTTTTTCAGTATCTCACCTCATTTACCTATCCCAGGAATATAGCCAGCTTCATGAGAATCAACATCCCCTAAAATCTAGCCCTATGTGTCAGGGGACCCATCTGGCACAAATAAGTCCCACTAATTCTTTCCTAGAACTTCAGAGAAGACTGTCTTCAGGAGTACCTTCTACAAAAGGAGTGTACAGAAGTATAATCTTTTATAATTACACTGAGTAATTTCGGCTAGCTATCTGATCTCAACTTCCCCTTTCTACATACCTCTGTCAATTATGTCTTCCAAACTAATAGCAGAATAATGTTTTTAAATGTATGTTATAAAACTGAAGAAATAGAATTCATTTAACCTGGTGTTCTAACCAGGATAGGATCTCTTTTCTCCTCACATATGTGTTTAATCATGTTTACTTATTATTATTTTGATTTTTCAGTCTTCATATGTCCCCAGTGCTTCCATCAGAGGATATCTATGGTTCTGGGCCTCTGATAAATATATGCACATTCTGAAAATGTTGAGTTTATGTCAAAATGATGTACAAGTACAATGTCATTTTTGCTCCAATTTTTAGCCTTCTCATACTTCTTGCAAATTTTGTTTTGTTTCAAATGATTTGATTTTAAGGGAATATACAATATTAATAAGAGAGAAACATTGATTTTGTGAGACCAAGAGGAAGCATAGGCCAACAATTTTAAGTATGGGTATAAGAGCTAAATTTTCTGAATTCTTGTTCCTATTTATTTGCTCCGGAAAATTTGTCACAGTGTCAACATTCTCTTAGGTTTTGTTTCCTCCTGCGTGAAATCAGCAGTTCCTACATAATTGGTTCAAAGGAATACCTGGCTTATAGTTGTTGTTCAATAAATGTTAGCAAGACAACACTATATCCCAAAATCTAAATATATTTTGGACTCTAAGAACTGGGAGCTAAGAACTGGGAAGACATCAAGATCTAAAGTAATTATACTTCTTCATCTCTTTCTATCTCTTCTAGCTAAAACATGCTTATAACTTTATAAAGTAGTTTTTAAAGGCACAGAAACACATAGATTAAATAACACTATTAAGACCCATAGGAAAGAATACATATACTAGGATGATTTATTGTGCATTATTCTTTTCAGAATTTATATGTCAATGATCTGAGTTACAATGAAGAAATCACTATCATTATACCTATGTCATTATTGTAGAATTTGTCACTTTGACCTTATAAAATTATTTTTATGTATATACACTTAATTTTCTCTATCTCTTCTACCAGGTTTGTGAAATTCTTTAGAATATTGCTTTTGTGTTTTGTGAAGAGCGGCTTCATATGTAGTGGTTCAGAGCATGATCTTTGGCATCAGGTTCACTTGAGCTGGAAATTCAAATATAGATAATTTGACTTCCAACACTGAGTGATACTGACAGTAGTAAAAGTGTTTGGAATTCTATAAATTATAAATTTATTATATAAATTATATAAGCATTGGCACAATTGCAGAATATTCCACTTAGCAGAAATTTAATCTCAGTATAAGTTGCTGAACTTCTCTGGGTCTCAGTTTCTTTAATTTTACCTATAGAGCATGGATTGATGAAAATTAAATAAGACAAGTAATTTAACTGGCACATTGCCTGGTACACAGTAGGCACTTAATAAATCCTTTTTCTGGCTTTATTACTTTTGAATCCCAACAAGCTTTTGTGTTTTTAAAAATATATCGTTTCAGAACTTGACACAGGAAATGAGGAAAATGTAAGTAAATAGAGCTGTTAAAAAAAATTAAAAGGGGGGCACCTGGGTGGCTCAGTCATTTAAACATCTGCCTTCAGCTCAGGTCATGATCCCAGGGTCCTGGGATCAAGCCCCACATCGGGTTCCCTGCTCGTTGGGAAGCCTGCTTCTCCCTCTCCCACTCCCCCTGCTTGTGTTCCCTCTCTCACTGTGTCTCTTTTTGTCAAATAAATAAATAAAATCTTTAAAAAATAAAAAAAAGGCTGCAGAATAATCTCCTTTCTTTTCTGAGTACATTTGGCCACAATAAGGTACTGTTTATTATTGTACAACACATGAATGAGAGTGTCACATTAATGGTACAATTATTTTAACAAATATTTTGGCCTAATAAATATCTCAATAGACTGTGTTCTGTTTTACAACCACAGTAGGCCATATAATTAGTGAGAGATTGTACTGTCATGAGGTAAAGCATATGGGGCTTTGAGTTAGAGATACATGAGTTCAAATCCCAGTTCCACTAATAACTAGTGGCGTGACCTGGGATGAGTGACCTACCTCTTGGTGACACAGTTTAATAATTTGTAAATTGAATTAACAATAAAAATATCAAAACATAGTTGAATATATGAAAGAGATATTGGAGACAAAATTCTTGGGAAAGTATTCGATTTAGAGTAGAAAAAGCTATAAATATTAGCTTGTGGTCATCGTCACCAATATTATTAACCTTTGCCATAACACCTCAGTATGCCTCAAACTCCTTCATCTTTATTTCACATTTTAACATGTCTAACTGTTCAAATGAGACCCTCAAAGAGTGTACCTATATGACAAGACTATAAGTGATACTTATCTCTTTTCTTCAGGTAGTTTATGAAGAAATGAAATTAACATATAATAATGCCCTCTTAATCATATGGGTGTGAAAGAATGCCCTTTAGATGCCCAAAATTAGGGCATTTTTCCACTTCTATGTTCATATCACACATGTGTGTGTACACATACACACACACACACAAACACACACACACAGAAATACAAATACTTAGATTAGCAGTTTTGAGTCCATAAAATTAGCAGTTTTGAGTCCATAAAATTTTCTGGTTATTTGTCAGTCAAAAACAATGATCCCAAGCCTACTGATTTGCCAAAATATTAACTTCCTGGCAAAATCAAAATCAAACTAAACATGTTTTTGTCCTGAAATATTTTTTATATTTGAAAACTATGATATAATTCAGCAGAATTCCTCACACTGTGTTCCATGATTTAAAGTTAGTTTAAAAATAGTGATAATTTATATAGAAAATGATTGAGACCTACAGTTCGTGAGTCTTGAATCTATATCTCTGTTCTGCCAGAACCATAGTGTTCTCATGTATGCAAATGTTATTAAACATTTTGCATTTATAAATATACATTATACCAGACATGCTAGGAATAACTTTTCTTTTTTCCAATGCCGTCAAATTTGTGATGGATATTATAATTTATAAAATATACAGAAATAACAACATAGGATTATAGTAAAGGAAAAACTAAATAAGAAGGCATGGGGCATTAAGTATCATCTGATACAAATTTTATGATAAATTTTATATTTTATACTTTTATCTGAGATTATATGGTAAGAAAAAATGACCATTATTTTATTTCAGGCATTAACTATGCAGTTTCTCCTTTGACCTATAAATGCATTGTTCATTCCCATAGAATTTAATGTATTTATTTGAATTTACATGAGCTCTTTCTGAGGCAAATATTGAGTTATCAGCTGGAGTAGCATACGTGTTGTGTTTTGATTGCATGTAAGCATTTTTTAAATGTTTGACTTCAACTCTTACCCTAAACTCCAGGTTGATTATATTCTACCTTATTGTCAACACTGTCAGATGTACAATGAAAGTATATCTTCCTTAAACATCATTAAATAATGTGTCAACACTCACAATTCATATCTTGATATACTATTATAGTTTATCACAATTTAAATTATTACTTAACATTTCAGAAAATATTGTGAAATGAGTTTATATCCCTGGATAAAAACAATTTCAAAATTCATATACACATATACACACATATACACATAGGGCTACAATATACTAAGAGCCAAATAAATAAATAAATAAACAAACAGTGGATAACTGTGGGGAAAAAATGCCTCAGGATATTTAATCATAAGATTTTCCTTTGAAAACTGAGAATAGCAGAGATATTTGTTATTGCACACACAACAGTTTTTTTCTGTTTATATAATTTGAAAATGTATACAATCCACTTCTTTCTTTCTAAAATTACAAGCCGAAAAGACCAAAACAATCTATTTTTATGACACATTGGCTTACTAAATAAAATGAACTAAATATAAGAAAGTGCTGCCTGAGCAAACATTTCTAAAATCCCATGGATGAATTAAATGTATTCTATGACTTTTAGACTATTTAATAAGACTCATTACTTAGAAAACATTAACTTAGTTGATCCCCATATATAAATTGTTAGTATAAATCTATGTATGTATAAATGTTAAACATTATTATTTTTTCACATATTGAGAAACTAAAACCAAAAAATATTATACATATACTTTAAGGTGGCATTAATTTCAATGTGAAGCAATCACATCTGTATTTTTTTATTACCGATGGTGCTTGTTCTGTATTTTTCCACTTCTATGTTCATATCACACATGTGTGTGTGCACATACACACACACACAAACACACACACACACAAATACTTTTATTTGCCTCTCCCTCTCTTATTCTTTGCTTTTCCCCCCCACACGTAGTCCATTTGTCGATGTCTACAAAAGCAGAAATATATCAGAAACTTTATAGTTAGAAAATCCATTCTTGTTCTTTCAGACACATTAAGAACTATTCTATCTTGGGTTGTAAACTCTTGTTTTTTCTACCACCCGATGGTTTTACAAAAGCCTATCATGGTATTTTTGAATGTTAAGGACATTCTAATCATTCAGGACCTTTCAAGGTTATGGGGAAATTTTTATTGAAATATAATTAATATACAGTATTATATTAGTTTCAGTTTCAATATAATGATTCAATACCTCTATATATTACTCAGTGCTTCCACAATAAATGTAGTCACCATCTATCACCAGACAATGTTATCACCATCTTATTGACTATATTCCTCCGTGTTTTTTTTTTTTAATTTTGAATTCGAAGTTTGTACCTTTTAATCCCCTTTATCTATTTCACCTATCCTCCCACCTGCTTCCCATCTGGCAACCATAAGTTTGTTCTGTTTTTAAGAGTCTGCTTTATGGCTAATATTCCACTGAATATATATATACTCCTTCTTCTTTATCCATTCATCTATGGATGGACACTGGGTTGCTTCCACATCTTGCCTACTGTAAATAATGCTGCAATAAACATAGGGGTGCATGTATCTTTTCAAATTAGTGTTTTCATTTTCTTTGAGTAAATACCCAGTAGTGGAATTACTGAATCATATGGTATTTTTATTTTTTAATTTTTTGAGGAAACTCCATACTGTTTTCTACAGTGGCTGTGCCAATTTACATTCCCCCCAATAGTGCACAAGGGTTCCTTTTTCTTCATATTCTCATAACATTTGTTATTTCTTGTCTATTTGATTCCAGCCATTCTGAGAAGGGAGAGAGATTTTAGACAAAGATAATGTAATATGCATGCAAAGAAATATTCACTTGAAACCTCTGTTCCACTCTACCACCCATTACATAGTAGAACTCAATTATTGAGAACAGAGCTATCATTCACAATCCTGGGCATGTTATATCATATCTACCATGATCAGGCCCTGTTCAGTACAGGGATATTGGGATACTGGGAGTCATAATGAATAATCTCAGCTGCCTACTGCCTTTAAGAAGCTCTCTATACATTAAGGAGGCATCCTACATTACTGTGAACCTTCATAAAAGGTGAGATGTGTGAGGAGAATACAATGGATTGAGAAATTTATTCTGCTCAAAATGTTATGAGGTTTTCAGTTGTGAGAAGAGAGAATTGAATTGGAATTTAAAGGATGACAAGATTTCTCCCAAGAGAAATAAGGAAAAAGAGCAAATTGGACAGTTTGAACAAAAGCAATAGAAGTTAAATACAGTCATATAACATTAAAGGCAAAATAAAACATAGATTTCTTGGAGGAAAGCAACCGGTGATAAATCCAGAAGAGATTATATAAGGATTTTGTTAAATCTGAAAATTTTCAGGTTTCTTGTGGATGGTGCCCTTTATAGTGTAGGGATGTAACAAATATTTTTGAGTTCAGTTGTTTGAAGTAAGTTCATCTAGTTTACAAACTATACTTCATATTTTTATACTTTTAAAGAGTTTATTATGTAAGAAAGTTGGTTATATATTTTGAACTTTATTCCTTGTGTTTTTAGGATTTTTTCTATACCCAACCTTTGCAAAGCTCACTGCTTAAATAAAGGCCTTACCTAGGTCACTGCCACATCTCCAGAGCTCATCAGCACAACTTTCATGGCTTGCACACAACTTCACACTGCTTGCCGACATTGCTTCCTTGCATGCCACAATTGTTGAACATTACATATGTTGCTGCACTCTGTGTTTCTTTGTAGTTCATTGTTCATAGTATTGAATTTTAGGCTCCTCAGCAGCTGAAATAATCTGGAATATATATATATTTGTATATATATGATTTTATTTATTTATTTGACAGAGAGAAACACAGCGAGAGAGGGAACATAAGCAGGGGGTAGTGGGAGAGGGAGAAGCAGGCTTCCCGTGGATCAGGGAGCCAGACGTGGAACTCGATCCCAGCATCCCAAGACCATGACCTGAGCTGAAGGCAGATGCTTAATGACTGAGCCACCCAGGCGCCCCTGGAAAATATATTAATACTTACTGAGCACTTACTATGGCTTAGATATTATGCTGTAAGTTTTACATTTGTTATCTCAATTATCATAACAAATATTTTAGTTGCAAAAACAAATGATCTGAGAGGTAAGCCCTTTACACCAAATCACACAGCAATGAGTAGTTATGTGAAGACATGAACAAATTCTAACAGAATCAAGGTATTTTTCCCTATACTTTACTGATGTTTCACTAAGAGAAAGCTAGAGTAAAACTTCAAAATACACAGGAAGTGTCAACATAAAGGGTGTAGAAGATTCCCTCCATTAAATCTTCTAGACTTGTTCATTATAGGAGAAGAGCTTAATTGGGCTAATCACCAAGATCTAGTAATAATTCAGGGACAAACTGGAACAAACGACAAAAAAAATTATCATGACTCACAATAAAAATGAAGGTATTCTTAAACACATTTGAACTGGTAAGACAATTTCTGTATCATAGAAGATGTTTCACTAGGGTTAAACAGAAGAAGTTAGTATGGGGAAAAGAAAAAGGACAGATATATTTGATATGCTGAAACATTTTAAGGTATAAAAGCTTTCATTAAAAAAAAAAATCACTGGAGTGAGTGGCTTAGTCAGTTAAGCATCTGCCTTCCGCTCAGATCATGATCTCTGGGTCCTGGGATGGAGACCCGCATTGGGCTTCCTGCTCAGTAGGGAGTTTTCTTCTCTCTCTCTCTCCCTCTGCCCCTCCCCACTGCTCATTCTCTCTCTCTCTCTCTGTCTCTCAAATAAATAAATAAAATCTTTTTAAAAAATTATTTTGTGATACCTTAAGCCTAAAGTTGATTCTATAACAAAGATATGGTTAAAAGAGACATAAAATAATTAGTTCTACTAGTTCAAAAGAGAGGAAAAAAACCTGGAAATGTAATAACAATTTAGCAAATAGATATTCAAAAGTAATGGGCAGGTGTACAAGGAAAATATGAGTTGTATATAGTGTTAATCTGCACTAAAATAATGGAAAATAATGTTTTATAATTGCTTTTGTGTACTGATATTTCTATCCATATATAATTCACTTGATAAAAAAAAATTTGAGTGCCATTTATTATTGAACACTTTGAAATTGTTTTATAAATAAAAATGACAAATTATAATTATCAATTTGCTTTCATTCCTTATGTCAACTCCCAACTTGGTAAAAATTAAGGAAACATTTCTTATTTTGAAACACTTAGTGGAAGAGTGTGTGTGTGTGTGTGTGTGTGTGTGTGTGTGTGTCTGAAAAAGAATAAATAGATGGAGTTATTTACTTTAAAATCATAAAACATATTTTAATAAAATTACATTTATTCTAATTCTCAGAAATACAATGTTATTGAACTCTGACTTTCATTTGAAACATTCTTTGCCCTCAGAAATCATTTTGCTTAGTTCTAACTATTCCCTTTCCCTTTTTTGATTCTCTTTAAGCAGTTAGTCCTAATGATATGCCTATGACCTATACAAACTGAATTCCTGAACCAGATTTGAAGAAAGCATACCTTATTTAAGCTGAGAGGATTTTTGTATTGCTATAGTGAGATTTTAGACCATCAATTATTGTATTTAGCATCAACTCAAATCTGGAAGACAAAGTTTGTTATGCACTAATGGATTTATTTTTGCTCTATTCAGAAATAACAAATAATTTATATGGGTGTTTATAAAGTTCTATTTTTTCTCCCAGAGTATTTTTATCTCAACTAACAGCATTGTTGCATCTCTTATGGCAACTTTCTGGTCAACAAAATAAAGTTCAAATCTTATGAAGGTTACCAATTGAAGTCTCTATTAAAAATAATGGGGAAAAATGATTAGTGCCAAAATCAAGGAAATAAATAGGGTTCATAGAGGAAGATCTCTTCCTCCCTCAGCAATACACAACCTTGTGACACTGTATTTGTCAAAGGATTTGCACCGGCCAGGAAACCAGAAGCCTTCCCCTATTATTTTCTTATTCACCACATAGCACTGGTATTTTTTTCTTAAGCTGTTGCAGTTCCAATTAGAAGGGTGACTTTCAGATCTGGGACCAGATGAAATGAATATGGATATCCATGCAATGTACTCAGGACCCTGTATTCAAAAATTTCCCCAAGTGATTCTCATGCATAACATGTTTTGGGCACCTTTGACATACATTTGTTTCTTTTATGCCTCCATGCCTAACCAGAAATACTCTGTCTTCATGCTCTCTCTACTGTGGCTTTGGTTTCACAATAAAGACAGCATAAAATGTGTGGAAGATGGGGAAGTGTTGCTCTAAGGTGGAGATAATGGTAATAGCCTTGTATGTTGCATCTTGTCTCATTCCCACTGTGAAAATGAGGTGAGCTAGCACAAAGGGACAAGGAAAGAAAACTTTTAAAGTCCTATTTTTTGAAAAATATTTTCCCATCTCAGATACTTTAAGACATAAATTCTCAACCAGCAGATGCCACCTTAACCCAAAGATAAAAGTTTATATCACAGGTAATAAAAAGCAGTCACACTTTGAACACCTTGATGTGATGCACCAATCAGAATCCAATATAATTTCTATGGTAATTTTGCCAAAAAATAAATAATTTCATCCAAATCAGGTGAAAATATCATACAAACATAAATTCAGGGACATTTAGCAAAATATCTGACTACTGCTTTTCACAAATAACAAGATTATTTAGGACAAGTCAAGACTGGTAAACTGTGACAAATAGAAAGAAACCAAAGAGAGGCAACAACTACATAGACTATATTATTCTGCATAAGATCATGACACAAAAAAAGAATCACTAGGAGGAATACTGCTGAGATTTCAATAAGGTCCGTAGTGTTGTTAATAGTATTGAATCAATGTGAATTTCTTAGTCTTGATCATTTTACTAAGGTTTTGTAAGATGCTATTCTTAGACTAAGGAAGAGTGGTACACGATAATTTTCTATACTGTTTTTGCAGCTTTCTTGAATCTAAGATAAATTCAGAATAAACACTTTAAATAAACAAAAAAAACAAATAAATAAGTAAATTCTCTATTTTTAATGAGTGAATCAATTTGCAAGGGGAAAAGAAAGTCTAAATCACACAAACCTCAATAGGTAAGCAGACTCTACCAATTGTCTTCTGACTATGAAATCTATATAATAGCTCATTTTATCATTTTATCAAAAGCTAAGTGGACATTGAAAGGAGACAAGAGCAGTATACACACCTGGTATACTGATAAACTCAAGGTTTTAATCTACTATTTCTTGCTAGGTGTTAAACTATATTAATAGAAACAAAACATTCAGAATACCATCTGGCATGTGATAAGCATTATGTAAGCAGTAACATATTTTTAATTGTTAAAGAAAGAACAAAGTAGAAATGGGCCAATTTAAAACTCTACTGCATTACTGAAAACTATTTTCCTAGAGATTCAAAATGAACCACCACTGGTAAAAAACAGAACTACACTATAACCCAGAAATTGCACTACTACGTATTGACCCAAAGGATATAAAAATACTGATTTGCACCCTGATATTTAGAGCAGCATTATCAACAATAGCAAAATTAGGGAGAGGAGTCCAAGATGGCAGAGGAGTAGGAGACCTTAGTTTCGTCTGGTACCAGGAATTCATCTAGATAGCTATCAATTCATTCTGAACACCTGTGAAATCAACCAGAGAACTAAGAAATGAATAGCTGCAATTCTACAAATAGAAAAGTGACCACTTTCTGCAAGGCAGGAGGTGCAGAGAACTGAATTCCGGGCAATACATGGGAAGATAGACTGGGGGGGAGGGAACCTCCATAAGCTGGCTATCAGAAAGTGATATATCAGCAGAGTATAAAATCGGAACTTTTCGAATTCTGCTCCAGTGAGCGACATTGCTCAGGTGGTTAAATGGGGGCAGAAACTTAGCTGGAGCAGTGTGGTCTCAGGATTCTTGGGGTCACAGGAAGATGGGGGATGCCTGAGCACGGCAGAGCTCCCAGGCATCAGAGAGGGGAAATTGGCTGCAGTCTGTGAGCCCAGGAATGGGCTCTCAGCTCAGGGTTGCCCTAAACCATGAACCTCCACAGTCAAGGCCATTGCTCTCTGAGCAGGGGCCCAACAAGTGGCAGAACTGGCAAGACCCCCCCCCTTTACCCCCAAGAGGAGGAGCAGCATGGGAGTGCACCACAGGAGTCTCCAGGAGACACAAAACAGGGTCGTGTGCCTGAGATAGAAACACTGGGGTCACAGGCTGGGTGAGCATGGAGTGTGGCCAGAGGCCAGGGAGACAAGAGTGATTGACTGCTTTTCTCTGAGGAGGTACTGAGGAGTGGGGCCTGAGCTCTTGGCTCCAAGGCTGGAGATTGGAAGGCCACCATTTTCATCCTTATCCTCTAAAGTGGAGTGGAAAACCTTCAGGGAACAAAAAGCCACATACAGCAATCCCTAGCAGATTACTTAGCCTGGCACTCTGGAAAGGGTGGTGCAATTCCACCTGGGGCAAATACACTCAAGAATCAAAGCAACAGGCTACTTCCCCAGAAGATCAGCAAGAACATCCAGCCAAGACAAAGTTTACTGATTATTGCGAACTGCAAAACTCCAGCTCCAGGGGAATACCGGGCATAGAATTCAAGTGTTTTTGTTCTTTGTTTTTTCTTTCCGTGACTCTTTAGTCTTCCAATTTTAATTTTTTTAATTTTTTTAATTTTTCATTTTTCAACCAATTTCTTATTTTATCAACTCTTTTTTAATTTTTATTTTTACAGTTACATTCTATCCCTTCATTGTATTTAATCTTATTTTCCTGTGTGTGTGTATATATATATATACACACACACACACACAAGAGTTTTTCTTTCTTTACAATTTTGGGATGCAGTTTCTTCTAACAGACCAAAATATGCCCAAAATCTAGTGTATGACTCTGTTCTATTCACCTGTCTGATCATATTCTCTTTTTTGTTTTGTTAAAGTCTTTTTTAATTTTCATCTTTATAGTTATATTCTATCCTTTCAATGTATTTAATTTTATTTATATATAATTTTATATATATATAATATTTCTTTACATTCATCTATTCTGTAGATAAAATGACAAGATGGAAAATCTCACCTCAAAAAAGAGAACAAGAGGTAGTACTGACTGTCAGAGACCTAATCAATATGGACATTAGTAAGATGTTGGAACTAAAGTTCAGAATAAAGATTATAAAGATACTAGCTGGGTTTGGGGAAGCATAGAAGACACTAGAGAACCCCTTTCTGGAGAAATAAAAGAACTAAAATCTAACTAATTTGAAATCAAAAAGGCTATTAATGAGATGCAATCAAAAATAGAGGCTCCAACTGCTAAGATAAATGAGGCAGAAGAGAAAATTAGTGATATAGAAGACAAAATAATGGAGAATAAAAAAGCTGAGAAAGAGAGATAAACAACTACGGGATCATGAAGGGAGAATTCGAGAGATAAGTGATAACATTAAATGAAACAATATTAGAAAGACAGAGAGGGGCAGAAATTATACTGAAGCAAATTATAGTGGAGAACTTCCCTAATCTGGGGAAAAAAAGAGGTATCCAAGTCTGGGAGGCATAGAGAACCCCCCTCAAAATCAATAAAAATAGGTCAACACCCTGACATATAATAGTGAAACTTGCAAATCTCAGAGACAAAGATAAAATCCTGGAAACAGCTGAGTCCTTAACCTACAAGAGCAGAAACATTAGATTGACAGTAGACCTATCCACAGAGATCTGGAAGGCCAGAAAGGACTGGCATGATATATTCAGGGTGCTAAATGAGAAAAAATATGCAGCCAAGAATACCTTATACAGCTAGAAGGAGTGATAAAAGGCTTCTAGGATGAACAGAAACTAAAAGAATTTGTGAACACCAAGCCAGCCCTACAAGAAATATTAAAAGGGATATGTTAAGCAAATAGAGAGCCCAAAAGTAACATAGACTAGAAAGGAACAGGGACAATATACAGAAACATAACTTTACAGGTAATACAATGACACTAAATTCATATCTTTCAATAATTACTCTGAATCTAAATGGGCTAAATACCCGAATCAAAAGACTATATCAGGTTGGACAAAAAAGCAAGACGCATCAATATGCTGTCTGCAGGAGACTCATTTTAGACCCAAAGACACCTCCAGATTTAAAGTAAGGTGTGGAAAACCATTTATCATGCTAATGTACATCAAAAGAAAGCTGGGGTGGCAATCCTTATATCAGACAAATTAGATTTTAAACTAAAGATATTAATAAAAGATGAGGAAGGACACTATATCATAATTAAAGGGTCTATCCAACAAAAAGATCTAATAATTGTAAATGTTTATGCCTCTAACATGGGAGCAGCCAGTTATATAAGCCAATTAATAACAAAATAAAAGAAACACATCAATAAAATACAATGATAGTAGGGGACTTAAACACCCTGCTAACTGAAATGGACACATATCTAAGCTCAACAAGGAAACCAGGGCTCTGGATGACCCAGTGGGTCAGATGGCCTTCACAGATATACTCAGAACATTCCAACCTAAAGCAACAGAATACACATTCTTCTCTAGTTCACATGGAACATTCTCCAGAATAGATCACATCCTGGGTCACAAATCAGGTCTCAACTGGTACCAAAAAACTGGGATGATTCCCTGCATATTTTCAGACCATAATGCTTTGAAACTGGAACACAATCACAAGAGGAAAGTTGGAAAGAACTCAAATATATGGAGGCTAAAGAGCATCCTCGTAAGAACGAATGGGTCAACCAGGAAATTAAAGAAGAATTAAAAAAATCATGGAAACAGATGAAAATGGAAACACAACTATTCAAAATCTTTGGGATGCAGCAAAGGCAGTCCTAAGAGGGAAGTATATAGCAATACAAGCCTTTCTCAAGTAACAAGAAAGGTCTCAAATACACAACCTAACCTTACACTTAAAGGAGCTAGAGAAAGAACAGCAAATAAAGCCTAAACCCAGCCAGAGAAGAGAAATAATAAAGATTATAGCAGAAATCAATGAAATAGAAACCACAAGAACAGTAGAACAGATCGATGAAACTAGGATCTGCTTCTGTGAAAGAATCCAGAAATGGACCCTTAACTCTATGGTCAATTAAACTTTGACAAAGCAGGAAAGAATATCCAATGGAAAAAAGACAATCTCTTCAACTAATAGTGTTGGGAATATTGGACAGTCACATATAGAAGAATGAAACTGAATCATTTCCTTACACTATACACAAAAATAAACTCAAAATGGATGAAAGACCTAAATGTGAGACAGGAATCCATCAAAATCCTTGAGGAGAACACAGGTAGCAACCTCTGTGACCTCGGCCACAGCAACTTCTTGCTAGACACATGACCAAAGGCAAGGGAAACAAAGGCAAAAATGAACTATCTGATGTACCACATAAAGGTCTAGTATCCAAAATGTGTAAAGAACTTATCAAAATCAACACCCGAAGAACAAATAATCCACTCAAAAAATGGGCAGAAGATATGAATAGACATTTCTCTAAAGGAGACATCCAAATGGCCAACAGACACATAAAAAAAAATGCTCATTACTTGGCATCAGGGAAATACAAATCAACACCACAGTGGGCTACCACCTCACAACAGTCAGAGTAGCTAAAATTAAGTCAGGAAATGACAGATGTTGGTGAAGATGTGGAGAAAGGGGAACCGTCTTATACTTTTGGTGGGAATGCAAGCTGGTTCAACCACTATGGAAAAGAGTACAGAGGTTCTTCTAAAAGTGGAAAATAGAGCTATCCTAAGACCGAGCAATTGCACTCCTGGGTATTTACCCCAAAGATACAAATGTAGTGATTTGAAGGGGCACATGCACCCCAATGTTTATAGCAGCAATGTCCACAATAGCCAAATTATGGAAAGAGCCCAGGTGTTCTTCAACAGATGAATGGATAAAGAAGATGTGGTATGTGTCTGTACAGACACATATATATATTTATATATTTGTATATATATGTAATTGAATAGTTCTCTCTCTCTCCCCCCTCCCTCTCTCTCTGTCTCTATATATATTATATATACATATATAATATATATATATAATGGAATAATATTCAGCCATCAAAAATAATGAAATCTTGCCATTTGCAATGATGTGGATGGAGCTAGAGAGTATTATGCTAAGCAAAATAAGTCAGTCAGAGAAAGACAAATACCATATGACTTCACTCATATGTGGAATTTAAGAAACAAAACAAATGAACACAGGAAAGAAAAAAGAGAGAGGCAAACCATAAAACAGACTCTTAAGTATAGAGAAAAAACTGAAGGTTGCTAAAAGGGAGAAGGATGGGAGGGATGGGTTAAATGGGTGATGGGGATTAAGGAGGGCATAATTGTTGTGATGAGCACTGGGTGTTGCATATCAGTGAGTGAATCACTAATTTATACACCGAAAAGAATATTATACTGTATGTTAACTAGGTGGAATTTAAATAAAAACTTGGAAAGAAAAAAAATTGGGTGCCAGATATTCAGGTGAGAAATTTTAAATCCAGCCTGTGAAGAGTTTTATGAGAAGCATCTATATCAAATAAAATAGAAGCAATCATGATACTTATAATAAAAGAAAATTTTCTTTAACTAAAAGTAATAGTCCTCAGAAGGTAGTGTAAAGATATTCAATATAAAATTTATAAACAAGCCATACCTAAATACATCATGGTGGGAAAAAAATAAAGAAAGAAAGAAAGAAAAAATAAAAACAGGGAAAAAATTTTCTATAGGTAGTATCCAGGGAACAGAGAGTAGAGACACAGATATCTTTAAAAGAAACCAAAGGATTCAGAATTTTATTATTTAAATTACCTGAAGCAAATGGAGAAACTTTAGAAAGTTTTGAGGGTAACTGAAGAATTCTCTACCAAGGTATTAAAATAATGACAACAACAG
Organism: Eumetopias jubatus; assembly: GCF_037043125.1. Classification (NCBI taxonomy): domain Eukaryota; kingdom Metazoa; phylum Chordata; class Mammalia; order Carnivora; family Otariidae; genus Eumetopias; species Eumetopias jubatus. Next base: position 176,566,242 of record NW_028274808.1, read on the forward strand.
TTGTGTTACTTTATGGACAAAGATGATAATAATACATAGGAAAAATAATTATTGTAATCTACAGTTGATTACATGTCTTTTTTATAAGGATATATATAATTAAATTCTTAAAGCAATCCTATGGGTTGGATGGATATTAGTTTTATCATTTGTAGATGAAAACTGATTTCAGACAGGTCAATTGCCTGTTATTATACTAATAGTAGGATTCAATGTCAGTATTATTATAATAATCAAGTATCTCTTCAAATGGAAAAGCAATAGAACAATATTATAAAATATAAAAGGATTTGTAAGATGTATTGCCATTTACCCTTTCTGGCATGATTATCTGAAAACATACTGTTCTGCAAAGAGATGAATAATGATTGAGAAACATGTATGGGAACCTTTTAGGGAAAAAAAATGGAGAAGAAAGTTTCAAGAACTAGCAATCCTACTCAGCATTTAAGAGTTCAAGGGTAATATTGACTTGGTGTAAAAGTGTGTTTCTGCTAAATAATGACTCTAGAATCTTGAAAAAATTCTTTAAACTGAGTCCAGTAAAATGGAGATAATAGCCAGCCTCCCTCCACCCCATATGCGGTACAAAGTAAAGAAAAAAGTCATGTAACATTCTTAGAACAGGGCTAGGTATGTTTTAAACCCAAGTAATGTGAGCTTGTATGCTTAATACCAAGTCTTGAAAATGGTTTGACAAAGAGACTAGTCACAGTAGGTTACATAAACATTACACAAAATTTAGACTCTAAGTGCAACCCCAAATTATCGAAAGTGATATATTTTACAAAACAAACCAAATCATCACCCCAGGGTCAGCCTTGAAAAATTCCTTTAAAAATGTGTTTGCAAAATATATTGTAATTTTCCTCAGATAGTTTTTTCACGTAGTCTTTTAGTAACTTGCATAATGATGATCAAATCATTTTTATACTGATAGTTTAAATTGTGTAATAAGAAAATAGAATATTCAAATAAATAAACTTAATTACTTACCAGAGGGATTTTTTAGAGACTATTTTATAACTTTCATACTTGTCCACAATTTTATTCTAATAAATAAAGATATAAAAGATTTGCTCTGGATAATCATACACTCACTAGTTCGAGCACATTTTTCCAAGTGTTATAGGTAGGTATGATGCAAGGTTCAGGAGATAATATAATATTGTTGAAGTAGGTCAGCAATGGGGGAAAATAAATAAAGGACAATGTTGAGAACAAACTCCTAACAGTGATGTAGACTAGAATAAAGTGAGTTCCTTCTTCTATGAAGATGTTTATTTGCAGGTGAACCAATACATTGTGTCCACCAAGCATGAAAGACAAAACAAAGTAAAAACATCTTTGATAAATGCAGTGAAATGAAATAAATTATATCCTTTGCATGAATTAATCTAACTTCCAGTTTGGTATTGGATTTTTCTTTTTTTTTTTTAAAGATTTTATTTATTTGACAGAGAGAGACACAGCGAGAGAGGGAACACAAGCAGGGGGAGTTGGAGAGGGAGAAGCAGGCTTCCTGCAGAGCAGGGAGCCTGATGCGGGGCTCGATTCCAGGACCCTGGGATCATGACCTGAGCCAAAAGCAGACGCTTAACGACAGAGCCACCCAGGTGCCCCTGGATTTTTCAATATTATAACTATTATCCTCTTCTCCAAATTTTTATTATGATAATTTAAAAAACATAACAAAGACTGTAACATCTTACATGGAGCATCTTTACACAAACCATGTAGATTATACCATTAATATTTACACTCGATTTATTAACATCTACATGACTGCCCATTCTTCTCTCCATCTCTTAAGCCACTATGACATATATATATATGTATGTATGTATGTGTATATACGTATGTATGTGTATATATATGTGTGTGTGTGTGTGTGTGTGTGTATGAACCATATATATGGTACATCACAGATCACTACAATCTCCTTAAATATTTTAGCATGCAAATTATTAACTAGAGTTCAATATTTGTTTAAATCTTTTTAAGTTTGGATTTAAAATTTACATAAAATGAAATGCTTCTATAATTTTTTTAATTCTATTTCTCTATTTCACTTTTTACTGCAAAACAATATGCTTACCAAAAAATTACAAAAAACTATAGTACAAAAAATTCATATAACTTTTTACCCAGCTCTCCCAATGATTAATATCTTACTTAACCAAAGAACAATTGTCAATACCAGCAAAATACCTTTGATAAAATATCATAAATCGTCAATTTACCTTATCAAAATTGCACCAATTGCCGCCTAAAGTCTCTTTTTAACCTAGGCTCCAATTCAGGATCACACATTGCATTGAGTTATGCTTTAATCCTTCTTTTCTTATATGACCTTGACCCTCTTTGAGTGTATTGGTCAGTTATTTTTCAGAATGTTCCTCGACCTGGTTTTGCCTAATGTTTCCTCCTGTAAAATACATTTTTTCCCCACAAAAACAGCACAATTGTGCCTTTGTCTGTGAGGTGTCCGGGTGTCGTGAAAAGGTTTCCATGGAAAAATTTGACACACACCACCTTTACCAGGTGGCCTTACCTTTTTGAAGGAGAATTTCAAAGAGGATGAGTGGAGCTAATATCTTAAGTATACTTTCTGAATTTATAATTGTTTATCCCCAAGCTCACATTTGACTTTTTTTAACATATGACTCACAGTTTAACTTGCCATCATGTGCACCCAGCATAAGTCTGACTTTGTAGTTCTGATCTGTAGAGTTTTACTTCAGGAATCATATTAATCATGGTTTGTATTTGGTGATGGTTAACTTTCCAGTATGCTTACATTTTGTAAGCTCTTAGATAAAGTATATATTTTATACTTTTTTGAACCTTGAAAATGATTTGTATACAGTGGGTACTAATTAAATGATTCTGGCTGTTGAATTGCTACTTAACAAGTTAAAAGTGGAAATACCAGCTTTAGAACCCAATGAAAATATTTCACATTTACAAAGAACTCACAAAAATGTCTCTATATTCCAAGGCAAGGAACAAGGACTGCATGAGCCAGCGATTCTGAAAATTTTTCTTGCCTAATTTAGAAAGCAAATAAACTTGTGTTCCAATTGTACTTTTATACTGCCACTTACACTTTTTATACCACTGTTATTTCCTAAAATGCATTATGAAAAAAGTTCTTAAACAGTTATCATGGAAATAGGAAATAGAAATAAAATGAACCTAGTCAACTCAGCAAGATACAGTATTTTTGTTTATATTATCACACTTAACTTCAGTTCAACATCTGTTCAATGATATCTCAGGATATATTTTGGGATGTGTGACAATTTTTTTTCACAAATTCTTTACTCACAACTCAGGATGTTTCCATTAATTGTGATCTGTAAAGGAAGCATTTAACTCAGGGCAGATGCCGAGCAGCATGAGTATGGAACTATGGCAGGTACAAAATGACACATGAAATTCGCAAGTGGGCATGGATGGCCAGATGGTATTGGCATCTAAGAGATTTGTTACACCAACTTGGCAATAAAACATGTGTGATCACTAATTTAACATACAAAACTGGCCCAGAAAAATGTTTATGTTAAACAAATTTCCTCTCTAAATATCAGGTGCAACACATTTTATTATATAGTTTCATTTCTCAGTTGAGAGAACCAAATATAGAAAATTGAATTCTTCCTTCCCAAAGTTCCATTCATTTAGGGCAAGTCATGCCTGCATGAGCAAGTTGAAGTTAAATAGATTCATAATTCTCAGGATATTGTAGGCCAGTGAAATCAGAGTAGGCAAATATGGATATGATTTTCCTGGATTTGTCTAAGTTATTACCATGGTCCTACACTACACATTGTTTAGGTAAACCCTCCATTTTTACATATTACACCAGCTAAAATGTTTGAAATTCCATATCAGGAAATGCAAATACGGTTTTAAATCTTTATGTTGTTTACTAAATCTTTTCTTAGGAAACCAAAGTATATAACAATTCTACCAATTGAATTAATAAGCAAGAATCTCCTGGAATAACTTTTCTTGTTTTTGTTCCCTATTTAGCTACATAACTTAAAATACTATTGCATACATGAAGACTTCCCAATTTCCTTCACCATGGTTGGATGCTCCCTTCTCAGGGTTCCCTGGCAACTAAATAATACTTCTGTTATGTGTAGGCTCCCTCTCAATCTACCAAAATGACACAGTAGAGCTAACTTGATAGACTTTGGTGTCACGTGTAACTCCTTTCTAAGGTATACAACTATGGACAGGTTAATTTTGTTATTTGTTTGTTTGTTTTTTTTATTTGGTAAACTAATACCAACTCCACTAGAAGTTTAATGTTAAAAGTTACATTAGATAATATATATACATAAAGATCTAGCAAAATGAATGGAACATAATGCACAGTATTTATTATTGTTATTGTTATTGATGCACATCAAAATTTCACTATATTTTAAGCAGTTTTGGTGGCAGAGACTGTAAATTCATCTTTATATCACTAAACATGCTGCACACAATTTGGAGTACACATATTTTTAAGTGTGTATGTGTGAGAGAGAGAGTGTGTGTGTGTGTTCAGATTAAGAATTTTTAAAAATTAAAAAAGGAAAACAAATATTATGAAAGAGACTCTTCTAGTCTATGTGCTAAAGCTTCTTTTCAAACCAGCATTTATCAAATTGTAGAACATAAACTGAATTGTCAAACTTAATTTTAATGGTTGTATATGGAGAATATTTCAGGAAGAATGAGTGTTTTATTTTATTTTTGATGAGATGTATATCTCTAAAAGTGTTCCAAATGCTGAAACATGCTCATGGTCTATGAAAAAGCCTAGTTTACTACTTAAAATGAGTAAATCACAGTATAAAATATCATATGCAGACCATAACCAAAAATTTTAAAATTATGCAAAAGCTGCCAGTAGTTATTGATTGTTTACACACTAGACTCTGTTCTGAGCACTTTACATGTATATATAATTTTGTCTAATCTCCAAAATAAATCTGTGATGTATGTATTATTACTATCACCATCTTACAGATGAGAAACCCAAGTCATGGAGTGGCTAAGTAACTTCCCAAATGTCATGCAGCTGGATCCAAGATTAAAATGCACTTTTGACTACAAAGCCCATTTGTTTTTCCACTGCAGTACAGATTCTTGAAAAAGAAAATTGAGAAAGCATACCAAAATGTTAATAGTTATCTTTCAGGTGATCTTCTTGGTTAAAATCTTTCAGCAAAAGTTCTACATTTGGCATGAATTACCATCATCATAAAAATAAGTGTTATTGTAATAACACCATTCATGCAATTTAAAAACTAAGTAGGCTGTCAAAATGACCAATAGAATCTATCTTTATAAATTGCTTCTAACAGATGAGATGGGAAGCTATTGAGATTTAGAGACACATTAAATTAAAGTAGAATGCCTTATTCTCATAGCAATCCTGATTTGTGTTGTGATTCTAAATGATTAAAGGTAACTCATGACTTTGCAAAAGTTATTCTGTTCTTTTGATTCTATGTCTAAAACAAGGCTGATAATAACTGATTGAATAAATGAATAAAACAGAGATTGAACAATATCCAATGAATTCCTTTGTGCTCCTATGAATGTGCATCCTATCAATGCACATAATTTTGTATATATTCTCTGCCAGCTTAAATCCATTGCGTGTCTCCAGAAGACACCAATCAGTTCACACTAGGCTGTAACTACTACTGTTATAACTTCTTAAAACACTGAAAAACTATTTCAGACAACTTGACCTCCAATGATAAATTCAGGGCAGGTAAAAAACTAACATTTAATGTATTTATTTATTAATGAATTGTTTTGGATGCCAACAGTACAAGACATACTAGGCCTGGGACTACAGGAAAGAAGGAGAGACTTACTTTTTTTATATAAGTTGTTCTCAGCTGAGGAAATGGATATGTAAAATTACTATAATCCAATAATGTATTTTCTGGAATCATGGAAATACAGAGAAGGCATAAGAACACTGAAATAAGTAGTGCTGAAATGTGCCCATGGAAGCCAAGACAGTTTTCTTAGAGGAGACAGCCTCTGACCCTAAATTTGAGGAAATCTTCAATAGACGAAAACTCAGGAAAAGAACTTCCAACTAGAAACAACTACAAGGGATGCCTGGGTGGCTCAGTCAGTTAACTGACTGCCTTAGGCTCACGTCATGATCCCAGAGATCCTGGGATCAAGTCCCGCATTAGACTCCTTGTTCAGTGGGGAGCTGCTTCTCCATCTGCTCCCCCTGCTTGTGCATTCTCTCTCTCTCTCTCTGACAAATAAATAAATAAAGCATTTTAAAAAAAGAGAAAAGAAACAACTACAAATGTGAAGACTTGAGACATGAGAAAATATAGTTTGTTCAAAGAAACACAATTATTGCTCAAGGGTAAAGAGTGATGGAACAGGTGAAAATAAGTCTGGATTAGTATTAACAAGGCAGATGAAGAATCATGTAAAATGCTATGCATAGAAATTTAAAAGGTGTTTGTTCTGAACACTATAAGGGGCAAAAGTAGAATATTGATGAGGGCAGTGAAAAATAAGATACATATGGAAGAAAGATCAGTCTTGTGGTAGACTGGGGCTAAAGGAGTAGGTGGGTCCAAACATAAGGAAATTATTACTGTTGTCCAAAGAAGGTAGAGAATTAATTAGACTTAATTGGAGGGATCAGAGATTAATTTAAAGTGAGTGGAGGGTGAGTTGGGAAAATCTGGTAGGTAATCAATGTTTAATAAATTTGATGAATAAAAAACAACAAAATTATGATGAGTCCAAAAACTTTGAGTAAATAGGAAGAATGTTTATGTGAATCAAAAATAAATAAAAGTAAGTCAATGTGGGAATAAAATAACAAAGTCAATGTTGGATCTATTAAACTTGAGGGGAATCCAAGGATATTCAGGTAGAGACTGCTGGTGGATATTTATATGTATAGATCTAAAGGTAAGTATGAGGTATCTATGTCGATCGAGAATTATTTTTACAAAAGTAAGAGTACAAATGTGGGAGCCTAATTAAAAAAAAAAGCCAAGAAGAATATATAAAGTGAGAAGAAACATGGGGTGAAGTCAAAAAATCCTCAGAAATATCCACTTTTATGAATGAACAAAGAAAATAGCCAAAAACTGAGAAACAGAGCCAGAGCACCAGAGAGAAACAGACAACTAAAAGGCAGAAGAGATAATAGCATCCCAGAATTTAAGAACAGGAAGTTTAAAAGAGGTGTTGGATATGGAGGAGAGAAATGAAAATCATGGAAATAATTCCATTGGATTTATGATGAATGGCAAGAGACTCATGAAGTTGTAGCATTGGAAACTAAATTTCAGTGGGTTGCAAAGTAAAAGGGAAGTACACCACTTTGTAGAAATTTGGAATGAAATAAAGCCCAGAGGTGAGTTTGTAACTAGAAATAAATACAAGGCCAAGGAAGGTCTCTCTGTATTAAAGTCACACACTCCACACTGATTTCGGACCAGAGTGAATGCACTTAATAAATTGAATATTGAAACAATGCAGTTATTTCATTTAGAGTCCATATCCTAAGTTCCAATCAGTTAAATAATGTCTTTTAAGCCTTTATTTCTTTATCCAAACCAGGACCAAATCAATGGCATCTCTTTTGAATCTCTTTAAATCTAGAATCATTTACCAGCTTGCTTGCTTGTTTGATTGATTTTATTGCTTTGATAGCATTGCTATATTTTTAAAGTCCCCAGTCATTTGTTTTTCAAAATACCCCTCAATTTGGCTGACTTGATTTTTTCCTCATAATTATATTCAGCTTCTTTTTTTCCAGGCATCTCTTATAGGTGATGTTACGTTATTCTCAAGGTATCACACTGTGAGCATGTGATGTCAATTTGTTTCATTATTGGTGATGTTAAATTTCATCACTTAATTAAAGTATTATCTGTCTGATTGTTATATCATAAAGATAGACAATTTCCCTTTGTAATGAATGATTAATTTGTGAGGCAATAATTTGAAACTATGTAAATAGCCTGTTCAACAATTTCTGGCTCAGTTGTTTAGCATCAATTCATGATTCTTTCCTGAATAAATTTTTATAATGGTTTTTGTGAAATGGGGATTTTTCAAATTGTATTATTCTTCTTACAATTATTAGCTGGTATTTCACGTGAAAGAAATTCGAACAGGATTTAAGCTGACAAGCAAACTTAGTATTGTTATTATTGTGGAAAATACATATCCATTAACAAACTTTTCCATTACACTCAGTTGAACTTCATATAAATTTCCCAAAATATAATCCGTCCTTATTTTACAAAAAGCATTGCTTCTAGGTTTAAAGCTTGTTTAAGGCATACATTTCCTTCTCTAGCACTGCTTTAGTCAACAGTAGATTAAACTATATAAAAAAGAAAAAAAGCAAATATGGGGCACCTGGGTGGCTCAGTCATTAAGCTTCTGACTCTCGATTTTGGCTCAGGTTATGATCTCAGGTTCTGGGATCAAGCCAGCGTTTGGACTCTGCACTCAGAACAGAGTCTGCTTGTCCCTCCCACTTTCTCCACCCCACCATCTCTCTCTCTTTCTAGAATAGATAAATACATAAAATCTTTTAAAATATAAGTAAATAAAAAAGGGAAAAAAAGCAAATATGATTTTTGAAACCCAGGAAATACCTACTTTCCAGAGATAGCATAAGATCTAATTTATTTACTTTAGTGAAGAGTTAAAAATGAGAGATGACACAAGTGCTAAGAATTATTTCAATCACATTTTGGCTGAAGAACAAAATTAGAAAGAAACAATGTTCTCCTACATACTCCTCTAACCAATCAAAATATTGTTCCTATCTCCATGGTGACAGTTATAAGGACCAAGTGGAATCAAATAATCAAAATGTGATGACATCACTGAACCTAACAGTATGTTGAAAAACACTCTTGTCGCCTATAACAACAAATGATTTTGTTATCGCTCATTAGCTACAATAGACTGCATGAGACTGCCTGGAGAACTCCCAGAAAGAATTTTAAAGTAAATTCATAAAATTAGACTAAATTAAACAACTAGAAAATGTAATTGGAGTCCTATGAAGAAGAATTAAACATAGTAACAGCAGAAAGATTCTTCTGTTGCTGCTGTGCAGACTGACATCTGGAGAACATTTTTCTTTTCCTCCATATGTTGGGATACAACTCTTCTTGAACAAGTTGACCTAAGCAAATATTTTCAAGAATAATTATAGTTTGTAAAAGTTTAAATGGAAAGATGGTCTCAAAGTTAGCAATATCTCATTGCAAAGCCATAATGCTAATACTGTCTCTTTCTTTTTCTCACCTGAATTCTATTAGAATCTTACTTCCAATCCCAATTTTTCTTTCTTTCTCTGTTTGCACTCTTTGCAGATTAATATTTTTAGAATTGTAACTCTGCTATTTGCTGCTTAAAAAAAAAACCTAATTGATAAATGTTCTATAATCGGACCATATTTTGCCTTTTGCTTCAATTAGTTTCAATTCATTTCAGTAAAATTTATTAAAATCATTACTACAACTCTATATTTAGAGAAGACAATGTGTTAGATCTTGATCTCAGAGAACTCACCTATAAAAATTGGGTATCTTTATACAACAGTGGGTCGAATAGGAAAGAATTATATTGCAGGTTTGGTTGACTATGTCTTAGGTCCAGCTGCTGTAACAAAGTCTCATAATCTGGGTGGTTTATGAAATGTATTTCTCACAGTTCTGGAGGCTGGATGTCCCAGATCAGGGTGCCAGCATGATCAAGTTCTGGTGTTGACCCTCTTTCAGATTGCAGACTGCTGACTTCTCCTTATTCTCCTCACATGGTAGAAAGAGAACAAGAGAGCACTTTGGAGTCTCTTTTATAAGGGCACTAATGCCATTAGGTCAGGAATCCACTCTCCTGACCTAATTACTTCCCAAGGGCCCTACTTCCTAATACCATTACAGTAGGGGTTAGGATTTTAACATATGAATTCTGGAGAACATAAACATTCAATCTTTAACAACTACAATAGATAAATCCCCTGACAAGAGCTTGCTAAGTTGAAGAAGAAACCAAATAAGATGTTAGAAAAGTAGGGACTCCTGGGTGGCTCAGTCAGTTAAGCGAATGACTCGCTTTCAACTCAGGTCCACCTCAGGGTCATGAGATGGAGCACGGCATTGAGTCCCTCCTTAGCATGAAGTTGGCTTGGGACTCTTTCTCCCTCTCCTTCTGCCCCTCTCCTTTGCTCTCTCTCTCTAAAATAAATAAATAAATCTTAAAAAAAAAAGTAGGCAGCCTCCACAATTATGATAGGTTTTTCTTCTAGCACACGCTTTTCAACAATTCCCAGACTATGCCAAAACTGGACTGCCTCTAAATATTTAAGTTTAGCAGTGTGTGTTTGTGCATGTGAGTATTACTGTTTAAGTGTTGTTTGTAGGGGTCAGGTGCTGAGTTGTATTTAGGACATGTTAAATTTGAGAAGTGTAAGTTTATTTAAAGGAAGTTATATTTGGTCTCTGGTTGTCTACCTAAATTATTTAATACAAACTCCAATTTACTATTAGACAAAAATAATGCATTTTCAAAACTTGATCCTTGTCTTGTTTTTTCTGAATACAATAGATTTGCAAGGTAATTAGAGGGTAGGGATATTGTTAGGTTCATCTGAGTCCTAACGTAACTGATACATAGTAGACTTAATTAGTGTTTTCAAAAGAACAGTTGGTGAAAAGAATAAAGCACATATAAGCGCAACTTTTTTGTAATGACGTGTGTTGCTTATGATTTCTGGCATCCTTATCCACCTTTGGTTCTCAGCACCCCACATTTATTCTCACAGAGATATCTTCCCCTTAGTGGGTAAAACTTATTGTCAGTGGCAGCCTGGGTTCTCTACTTTTGTAGACAAAATAATGCCCTCAGCAAAGATGTCCCTGTCCACTTCCCCAGAACCCAGAAATAGTCACCTTACAAGGCAAAAGACCTTGCAGATATGATTGAGTTAAGGATCTGGTGACTGGAAAATCATCCTGTATTACCTGAATGGGCCAATGTGATTACAGAAGGCCTTATAAGAAGGAGATAGGGGAATGAGAATCAGAGAAGGAGATATGATTATGGAAGAGGTTGGGGAGATATGCTTTGACAAAGAAGATAGGGTCCATGAGCCAAAGAATGTAGGTGGACTTTAGAAGCTAGAGAAGTCAAGGAACCAATTTCTCCCCTGGATTCTACAGAAGGAGTGCAGCCATGCTGACACCTTGATTTTAACCCTGTAGGATTTATTTAGGACTTCTGACCTCCAGAACTCTTAAGATAATAAATTTATCGTGTTTAAGCCGCTAAATTTACAGTAGTTTGTTACAGCAGCAATAGGAAATGAATACAGTGTTCCGCTAGTTAATCAGTGGAACCATGACCCAATGTAAAGCAAAAGGATACTTGCTCCTTGGACAATAGACATGGTAGCTCAAGGCGGACAATAATTGAATCTGTGACAATAATACCCTGAGGAAAGAATGTTACTTTAGCGAAATCACCAGCATTTTCTTATTTCCTGTTGTCTTAATTTTGGTTTCTCTAAAACCAGAGCTCGGAACAAGAATTTGACTGCATGTAACAGGATGAAGAAAGACAGAAATTGAAATAGGGAAGGAGGAAAAGCCAGTAAAAAATGTTTAATCTGGGTCTCTAGATTAGACATAGGAGGGAGCGGGTGCTAGAGAAACATGTAGAATGCTTTAGACACTGGTGTGTCTGAGGACTGGGACATCTATCCACTGCAATTATTACACAGTAATTGGGGGCTGCTCTAGAGGCCATTAACTTCCCTGCCTTTCTAGGCTATCCCTGCAAACTGAGCAGGCTCCCAAGGCTTCAGAGAAAGCCCTGAAGCACAAAAGTGAAGGTACTTGTGGAGTACTAGCTTGGGGCAGGACAGAGTCAGCATGTACAGCTGTGACAGAAATCATTGATTAGCCCAGGGGATGTAATGAGGGCCATCAAAAGCATCTGAGCTCCTGTCCTTTATAAACCTGGTTCTTGAGCTCCATGTCTTTTCTATGAACTGCCCCAAATCCCTTTGCTTAGCCACATTTTAGTTTCTTAGAACTTACAAACCAGTACCCTAATCAATATATGTCTCCCAGGTAATTCTTCTGTGGTTCAATTATTTTTCTAAATTATGTTAGTGCTAGTAATTTTAGGGTCATTAAGCTAAAAATGATGACCTTCATTTCTTGCATATTCAGCATGAAT